>NW_028257643.1:0-163271 GCF_054643075.1 Acanthaster planci | reverse complement strand
GCAGTCGCGAACGTCATTTGATTCTGTCATTAGTGTGAAAAAAAAATCGACTGCAAAAAAACAGCGAGTGAAATCCTAATCGATGTACAACACAAGCTTTAAAAAAAGTGCAAAAAAGCACCAGTCATCATCATCACAGTCATCCTTGTGTGACTGGACCGATCACATTTTCTTCAAGTACATGTACATATTCCGAAAACAGCAGTCCAAAATACCGATCGTGGCAATTTTGCGGCTTCTGTCATTCTCTCGCGGTGCCGTTAGAGAAACGTTTTGCTGCATTGTGGCCTGTTTGACCTCTGACATCACCCCAGATAGTGCGCTGTCTTTTTCATTTGATATTCATGAGCCCACCACACAGAATGGCTACGCTCTGCAATTTTTCTCTTCAGAACCAAAGTTTCTCAAAAGAAAATTGGTCATTCAGAATGATGGTTAAAAAAAATGACCTCCGAGACATAACATACGATTCATGGTGAAAATCTAATGCTCAGAGTTGTTAATTTAATTTAATTTTCAGCAGGGATATCTCCAAAATAAGCGGTAAAGTGAACATAACGCATGGAATTTTCAAGCGCTACATGTATGTGACAGCGTTTTCGGCATTCTCGTACGTCGTGCATTTTTTGGTCAAAATTTTCAAACGTCATCAAAATTCTGTCAAATATGATGTTCGCAATTAGTATATTGTACTCATTATACATGTACATGTAAATTTTGGATGCAGCCAAACTTAGAGATAATTTTTGGTGGTTGAAAGATATAAGACCTGGCAGATATGCTGGTATAGTGAGAGTGATTGTAAACAGCAAGAGAATGAAGAGAGCCAAACTTTTCTCATCATTTTCTGTCAATTTTGTGCTCTTTTTTTTCATGGCTTCTATTTTTTAGAAGTTATTTCTCAGGTGCTTTAAAATACATCAGTCGAAAATTATACTGAATTCTCCTTCTTGTTGAGAGAAGTTTAGAAATCAAGTCCTCTGGTGTAAACACTTTGACGTAAAACTTTAAATGAATTCAACTCCATTTGATTTACACTGGTAGCCAACCAAATGTCCACCATAAGTAAATATTATGCGTAATTATCCCCATATAATCGTTTTTATAAATCTGAAGGTGCTAATTTGTATTTTACATGATCAAAGTCACTCTTTTAAAAGTTTTGAAGAATGACATGCGGAGTTGCTTTTTGGTCCATTTTATGAAGAATATGCCTTATGATGAAACCCCTGTAGCTAAATACTATAAAATGCAATAAATCCTAAATGCTAAACTAATCTCTCTCAACAGTTTATCACTGCAAAGGTTTGGAACCATAGATGCTTGTTTCTAAGGCACTTTCTTTCTCTGGACATGGTACTTGGATGAGAAACTACAACATTTGGGTTAAATTACATGTACATGTACAGTAGTTGTAATTCCGTTTCCAAAGTTACAAAAATTTTTCTCCTCGACCAGTTTCTTACAGAATTATTCCACCACTGTAAATTCTCTTCCTTAATCTGCCTAGTAATAACCTCAAACATTAAGTTCTCACTTAAAAGTATTTACTCCTATGGAAACATTGGTAACGGAATTGCATGGTAACGGAATTACAGAGGGTAACGGAATTACATCTCAGAACTATGCATGTTTTGAGGCTGTATAAGTAAATCTTTGAGTAAGAGATTCTCTGTTTGGTCAAAGAGGGCATCAATCACATCTGTTTCTTTGTTTTAAATGTGCCACTAGAGGGTAGCAGTTTATATCTTACATGTGTTTGCACAGAGCACATGGAAACTTCCCTCCATATAATGTACTTGTTAATCTATCTTTGTTGAAGCATTTACATGTAGCATATTGGTGAGTATTATCCAAAGTAAATATTCTTGGGAGTAGTTTACTGAACGTTGCTTTTTGCAATGTTAATCTCAATAAGTGATTGCAGTGTACTTCATACATGTACTTGTACTCATTACAAAATGCATACTTTTTGCACTTTTGCTACAGCCATGACAGGCAACAGGTCAAATTGTTCATACATGTAGGCTTACTTGCATTGATGCACATGAAGGAGTTTATACACGTACATGCATTACGTATTAAATTGTAGTTTATTTTAGCATTACATGTATATGCCTTAGAAAATAATTTATGAGGTATTTACATGTATACTTTTGTGTAGATGTACAAACATTTGTGAACTGAAAGTTCAGTCACATTGTTGATTCATAGCTTCTTTTTATGAAATTTAGATATACACGTATTTTAGATTACATATTATGTTAAAGAACGCTACTGACGTCAAAAGCATGTGTGAAAATTCACCTTTGTATCAAGTACATGTACACTGGAAACAAAAGTTGTCGGAAACATCCTGTAGAAGCAGGTTTTGATGACGTCTTGCTTGTTGAGCACCATGTCTCCTAAGTCCTATTGAATGCCAGTGTGACCATGCCTCAGAGGTTGGTTCCACAAGGTCGACTAGAGATGGTCAACTACATGTACCTTGCATTCGAGCATGGTCAGTCCAACTGTTGTTAACTACACTTAGCTTATATGGTTGCTGATCAAATCACTTTAGATGTTTGCATTGTACATGTAGATGACTGCATTGCAATATATGTAATGCATAACTGCACTGACACATACATGTACATGTACATGTCCATGTACATGTACGGACAATGATATTGTGATTTCACAGCACATTAGGTTATTCAGTGTTCCTAGTTTGTAAATGTGTAATTCCGTTACCATGTTTATCGTATACTGTTGGATATACTTGGAAACAAGTCCTAACCCACAAACTGAAGCAGGATTAAGCTGTTTAAGGCTGACAAATGTGGCATTTTTCAAGGTAGATTTCACATGTGTAACTTATTCCGTTACCCTTTTTTGTAATCCTGTTACCACTGGAAAACTTACAATGTGTGGAATATTTGTAAATATATTAATACCCTAAAACTGCTGCTACCGGTAAAATAAAGTTGGAACTACAGGTAAAAAAATGGGTACCTGTGGCCTTTATGTTATAGATTTCATAGTTTTAAAATTTATGTTTGAAAAAAATGCTTCATTTTCTGATGTAATTCCGTTACCAAAACATTCTGGGCCTTGGACTTTCCCACATGTAGGATATTTTAATATTTTATTACAGGTTTGATAGTACATGTAGGGCTTTAACCAGACCTTACTTAAGTGTTTGTAAATCAGGAAGGTCATACGACTAATTCATAACATGGAAAATAACAGTCAATTTGTTCTGAAATGTAATTCCGTTACCGCGGAATTGCCTTATTACTATACCGGTACATACACGTGTACATGTATGTACATGTAGATGGATTTCTTGTGGGCATCTTTTTCCCAGATTGGCAGGCCCATTGCCTGACCAGAAACTGGGGGGGGGGGAGTTCGTCAAACCCAAAAGTGGAACCTTTGGCACATGATAACACATAATTTTACGCAAAGACCTACATGTATCATAATGTGCTTTGGAACAAGACAAGTTGCCTGTTTGTCGCAAACCGAAGGACGCAAGTAAGACTTGTATACCATTTACTTCAGTTTTCAATATCCAAGGTGTGTGGTAAATTGGCCTGGTGTGAATTCGCTCTTCACCTAGTGCCTTGAATCAGACGCTGGGTGACAAGTGAATGGTATGAACATTATTATTGAAAACCTCAGAAAATTCCAAAACAAATTTCAGTAAAGTTCAATTTAAAAAATGATCAAATTCTAGTAATTCATTATTGACTCCACTCACTTACCGAACTAAAACTTGTAAAACATATTTTGGGGCACATTTAAAAGAGTTGCACTTCCGAAAGAAAAATTGGTCCCAAACTTTGTACCAATGAAATGGATATTTATGAATGAGAATATTTGGAGTTTGATTAAATTTCACCTTTTGTAAGATTGCAGGTTAAAATATTACTCCATACACAAACGTTAGAAGCAAAACTTTGAAGTGCCTAGTGTTTGGCTTTAAATAAGTGCCACTTTCGGGTACGCAATCTTCAAGTGTAACCGTGTGAACGAGTGTTGTCATTAGACGTTAATTTTCTCAAGTCCTTGAAATCAGTTTTGGTGGGTTGGATTAGTGTCCTTGCTGGGTGGGCCATGCAGCATTTTTTTTTTTACATTTACCAAATGACCAGTGAATAATAAACAACATGGATTACACATCCGTAAAATGACAAAAATGAACAGACGCACCACACAACTTTTGAGTTGTGAACGGTACTTACGGTACATTTACAAGTCTCTCTGGACTGGTTTGCTTCATTTCCAATACGTGAACAACCTGAAAACCAAGTCCTGTTATCTAAAATGGTGAGCCTTTCCTCAAGAATTGAAGAAGCCCAATAGAAAACAGTCAACTTGAAGAAACATCACTGAGGATGAGGCGTTTTCCAGAAGTTTTGAATAAACAGTTCGGGACTGTTAAAGGGAATATAAAAAAACATGGAAAACTAGAGGTGGTGGTTGTTACAGCAACAACCACAGAGCTGTTTCGGATTTCGAGTTGTTTAATGGGGAAAAAATATATAAAAATCAATTTACAAAATCACAAGATGATGTCATCATGACGTCATCAATCTTGCATGAGTCTTATATCAGGGTCTTTGTTGGATATGACTTTAATAAAAATTGAACATCGCAAAGTTACCAAAATAGTGACCTGAATACATGAACAAAGTCACCGAGCTAAAATAAATATTAAAAATCAATAATCAATGATACGATGATGTCACTGTGACGTCATCTGTTGAGAATATTTCTTTTATCAAGGTGTTCGTTGCCAATCACTTTAATAGCCAACAAATACTGTGGCTTGAAATCATGTACAAAGAAAAGTCAAAGGGCTCAAAAACGTGCCTGAAAAGGCTCCTTTAAGTTCATGTCACGTGATTTGCCCTTAAACTGATAACTTGCATTTAAACTTAAATTGTTTTGGATACAATAGTGGTTCCAGCTGAAAGCCAAAAACAGTTAATAATAATTTACATTGTACAAAATATACCTCAATCTAAAATTAGTATGATTGAGATACCAGTAGATGGTACATGTACCAATATAATTAACCAGTAAAAATACCTCAGATGTTAATTTCTGTGACTTTCTATTGAAACCTAACTCAGATTCTATTTTTCTGTCTCCTGCTACAGAAGAAGACATTATTGACATTGTAAACAACTTACACGTACCTAATAAAATTAGTCCTGGTTTTGATTCAGTTACTACATGTAGTTCATTACTGAAAGAAATTGTGACGACTATTGCTGGGCCCCTTATCATAAACCACTCTATACCAAGTGGTGTAGTTCCTAATGATAAGAAGATTGCTAGAGTTACTCCAATCTTTAGAAATGGCGACCCAGCAATGGTACCGGTATGCACCACTTGTACTATGCAGAATCGCAGGCTGGAGTGCAGGCTATGTTCCCTTCAGACAGGGTTTAGATGTTGATTCGCCACTTATATGTACATGTACATGTACCTGTAGGTGATCAACTGAGAATGGTGGATGGTACCCAAACATATCGCACATTTTGGTTTCACCGCTCTTGCACACAGAACGGATCTCATGCTTTTTGAAAAAAAAAACACTTTTTCAAGTTTTATTTTGTTCTCCAAAAATCTCACTCACATCAGAAAGTAATAGCCATATTAATTTTAGGGGGTTTTCTGAAGACAAAAGTGGAAACAAGTGCAAACAAGAGATGTTTCTGTTGGATTTCCAAATTGCTACCCATATGTATTATCTGCATATTGGCTCCAGAGGAAATGAGAATACGGAGACAACTTTCTGCCGTTTCTTCGGTTGTCCACCACCGAATTTATTTTCTTGACTTTTTTCCAAACTTTTTCAACAAGCAAGAACACTGAACAAGTACATGATTTAAGGTATTAAAATCTGTAAGAGATCAGATGAATTTCGAACTAAACTGCAAGCTGGGCTTTAATTGATGATCAGATTTACCGGTTTTCTGGTTGTACTTGAAACAAGAAAGCAACACTTTGGTCAAAATAAGGAATGCTCTGTCGCCTGGAAAAGCCCTGTGCTTCAACGAAAACTAAACAAAAGAGGCCCCATTTGGAAAAATTGCTAACCTGTAGCGATCTGGCAGACTCCGCCTCCCAACGGGAGGGTCCCTTCCCACAACCACCTCCCCAAGGTACAGGGAGGCTAGCCCCGGGAAGATGTCCCCAGGCCGGAAAAGGGGCATTTCCTACACAAATTAAATAGACATACCACCACGTTAGTGTGACCAATAGACCCCCAAGCTTAAATATAGCATACGTCCAAGCATAATGAGACGACAGCTACGATTCCAGAGCCGGTGAGAAACCAGTTAAGCTCTCCAAGGACCATACTGAGTCCCACAGAGCCGGTAGGATAAACCAGGCTCGCATCAGGGACTGTACCGAGTCCCACAGAGGTGGTAAGGCAAACCAAGCTCACACCAAGGACCACACTGAGTCCCACGGAGCTGGTAAGACCAACCAAACTCACCTCAGGACCGAACACCAAGCCCCCCATCAAGCTGGTTAGAAAACACAAGGCACGCCAGGACTACGCAAGTCTATGCTGGAGCTGGGAAGAGTAAGACGCCAGCTCGCCAGGACTTCCGAGTCCCACAAAAGGGCAGCAAGATACGCCAACCCAACCCAAGACTAAGTCCATATACATGTACCTGTAAGCCGGTAAGGCAGTATCCGCTTAAAGGGGCTACCCGGTCCAAACCATAACTTCCAAGCCTGGAGGGTCAGCATTGAGGTCAACCCTATGACTAAAGGAACACGTTAATAGTACAAAAGAGTATCAGGGCATAGGCTAAACGAAAATAGGCTGGCTCCAAATCATCCTGTCTAAGAATGAGCCCAACGACCCACCTACATGTATATAATTATATATTTTTTAACGAGGCAACCACAATGTACATGTACAAGCCATTTCCACACGATAGGAGTCGATGTGGCTTAACATGTTGCCTAAATTTCTACAAGTTGACCCAGCCTGGGTGGGAGGGTGGGATTTTGATGCAAACATGTACATGTATGGTGGGGAATACCAAGAAAGTGACGGCCTTTCCGCGCAAACTGGGAAAGCGCGCGAGGAAGCCCAGCCTGTCATTGGTCTGATCCACATACTATCTGATCCAGATTGGCGTGGACCATACTTAGAATGCCCGTTCTCACTCTCCCTGGACCCAAAATATGTTCTTCGGAGACGAGCACGGAAAAACTGTATTGGCTCCAGAGGAAATGAGAATACAGAGACAACTTTCTGCCGTTTCTTCGGTTGTCCACCACCAAATTTATTTTCTTGACTTTTTTCCAAACTTTTTCAACAAGCAAGAACACTGAACAAGTACATGATTTAAAGTATTAAACAGGTCAGGGACCAAACCAAAATCTAGCGACGTCGCTTGTCCCTGCTTACGTCGCTTAATCAAGCGGTGATGACGTCATCTTGAAGTCGTCAAGTGATTATGACGTCACTTTCCTCGCGAGAGTTTGAAAAATAACGAGATTTGACGGCTGTACAGCCGGTGCCGCTAGACTCGGCGACAATGAACTCACTGTCATTGACCAGTTGTTTTGATTGGAGGATCGTACCTCCATAGTTTTCATACCTTGATTTGGCTATTTGGCAGATGTAAATACAGTGTAATGTTTAAAAAACGTTGACATACAGTAGTTTGTCTCTGCGAGAAAAATGAGTGAAGGAAACCAAGAACACAGAGGTCAAAAGCCTCCACAAAGGTATGTTTTATGTCGTGTGCCACCTCTTATAATTTCTTCAGTTTCATCAGGTCATTGTCCTTGTACACTTGTTTCACAGTGTGGTGATTCATATAGCTCCATGGGCGAGTTGAGCTGAGTTTGGCTGGTTTATGTCTTTCGTTCCTCTGTTTATTTCATCCATTTTATTAGCACTGCGACAGACCATATCAATTATTTTCGGTTCATTTCCTGAAGATTGAAAACTGCTGGATTTTTGTCAGTTGGAAATAAATTCCCCTTTTTCCAAGTTCGTTTGTTTGTTGGGGTTGTTGGGGGTGTTTGTTTGTTTGTTTGATTGGTTTTTTTGGTAGGCCCCCGAATTTTTTTCTTTTCTCTCTCCTTTTTTTTTTGATTTGCAAGCTTAGGGTGGAGTTACAATTTGCTTGGCATCATGGGGGGGGGGTAATATGAACTAATTTTTTATGTTTGTAACTAGTATAAACCTTTTAGTTTAATCCTTACAACATGCACACGGATAGATATTGCCCAAATACAGCATGGAACTGTTTCTGTTTAAAATTTTCTAAAAAGTATTGTATATTTTCATTATTGCAGCTATGCGAACTAACAACATCACAGGGGACCAGTTTCCCATGAATATGAACCGGATCCCAAAAAGAGGAGACAGCGTAAATATCATGCCAAAAAAGGACTCCTCCCGAAAGCAACACATATGTGTACAATGGTCAACGGGTCCATGTTCATCAAGTTTCAGGACAACAATCGACCTGAGGATACTTGGATTTGGACAAACAAGGAAGAATGGTGTCAAGCATATCGTACCAAGGGGTTGTCTCCTGAAAATGCTGAAGTTCAGGTTGATGGGAATGGGGAGCAGGTCCTCAAAATTCCAAGGCCAGGGAATACCCCTCAATTTGTCATTCCAGCACCACCTGCACCAGCAAAATGCACTACAACTTCAGCACCTCAAACTACATGTAGGCATAGCACAGACCTTACTTTAACCGTGTCAATCAAAGAGTCTGCTATGGTGACACCATCCAAAACCTTATCAGCAGAATGTAACTTTGTGGGTGTACCTGTGGAAAGATATGAAGAAGTAAGCGCAACCATATCTCAGGATGCATTGCAATCAATAGGGGTGCTTCCTCTTCGTCCAGTTAACTTGCTGGAGGCAAAAGATGCTACCGTCGAGCCAGTGGTGAATAACCCTACTGAGTCAAGTCATCAGACTGCAAAACCCTCAGAGAGCTCAAATGTCACCACAGTAAAATCATCAAGTAGAGTCACACTGTCGACCAAGGTCCCAAAGCAACACAAAGCTCGAAAAGAACTGGATGCACTGAAAGAGAACAAGGTAAAGAAAGCACATGTACTTGTAACCCCAAGTCAAATTAATTACTGTTGTCATTGTGAGAAAAAATATAAGGCACAGGATAAGGATTGGCAGTGGGTAGGATGTGAGAATGCAGAAATATGCCAATCTTGGGTGCACACAAAGTGCCTCAACTGGACAAAAAAGGACACTGAAATTTAAACATGGTAGTATGACCAGTGTAAGCAGGACCAATAAAAAGACTTACTCATATTTTACTCCTCTGGACCATAACATGTACATGTTCATTTATGCATCTGTAACCTTGCCATTTGTATAATTTAATACAACTGCTAACCAATTTTTGATTGTACCTTATGATAAAAAAGCACCAAATTTGCTCGTGTGTGATACATTAAGCATGATTTTAAATCTGTCCAATTATGCTGAAAAATTGCATAGTTCAACATTTAAAAATGTTTGAAACTATTTTAAAATAATTTTAAAACACAAAAATACATGTATGCAATTTATTATCAGAGATCCAATCACATATCACATGCTCTGACCAGTGCAAGTGTAATTGAATTCATGTAGATTGCTTATAATGGTGTTTTGCCTGCCTTTCACATAGCCTACAGTGTACATGTACATGCATTTTCATCAAGGCTTCATGTAAAAAAATGTATAATCTCGCCATCTGCATACAATGTACATATGTAGTTAAAACTTTGAATGTCAACAAACCTATGATTGACCACTAATCAATGCTCCAACTATTGAGTCTCTTTCCAATACAGTAAGTATAATTTTAAATTGTTCTATCATGTTGAAATCAATCAATTGGTGTGATTAGTGTAAGCAGGTCCAGTGAGAAGGTTTGCTGGTATTTTCCTTCTGTTAACCGTAATTTGTAGTCTTGATTTGCAAAATTGCTGTATGATGACACCTTTGAACGCCAACAAAGCTATGGCTGCAAACTTAACAATGATCCAACTCGTGAACGTGTTTCAGCACAATTTAAATCTAAACATCGTGTTGAAAAGTATTTTCACACATTTTGAGACTAAAAACAATAATCATACATGAATATTTTGAAAATGACAAGGATTATTCAAAGTTTATACAAAGGATAATGATTTAATTATTAAAGGTCTAATTACATGTATAAATAAGTTGGTGTGATCAGTGTAAGTACATGTAAGTCCAGTGAGACGGTTTGCTGGTATTTTCCTAGCCTTGATGATTATTTGTTACCTCAATTTGTAACGTTGCCAACTGTATAATTACACCTTTCAACATTAAGAAACACATGATGTGATCACGATCAATACACGTTTTATGGAAATTTTCCTTTTATCCTGTTAAATATTTCCTTTAATGTACAGGGCTCAAAATTACAATTGATTTGATTACACATGTACATGTTAAGTAATTTTTTTTATAAATATCGCACAAATCTTCTGTCATTAGAGATTAAGTTACAATTTTGAAGTTGAAAGTATTGTCTAGTTGCTTTAATAAAAAAAAGATGGTACATGTATACACTACATGTACATGTATATGCGTGATGTATACACTTCTGATCACATTTCCCTTCCAATGAATGTCACATTTGATTTACCAGAAAAAAATGCGGGATTCTTTTGTTGAACTTTCTAAATGATGTTACATGTATAAATACTTTGTTCTCAAATAGTATCATGTAAAAATCAAAATAACCCTTTCTGACATACATGTACATGTATATATACGTGTAGTTAGCAATGATTCAAATTTCATAGGGACAGTTACCGTACTTCAACATGCTTTATGATGTTCATGACCTTCCACGTTATCAGTTACTGTAAGAGTATTGTCAGCCGTCGTATTGAATAATGCACTGCCTTTGAAGTTGCTTTATACACACTGAAGAAAACTAACTTAATCAGAATGGTGATGTCATATTTGGATATCACTTCAAGTCATTCATTTAGATCTTAAGAAATTAAAACCAGATATATTTCAAACCAGGGTATTTTGCTTACTACTGATGATACAGTTTTCTGAAATACTTGTCAAAGGTTCATCATCAAAAAAAGTATTTTTTTCTTTGATTAAAATGTGTGCACTTTGGTATTGAAAACGATTAATTGCATCATACAAAATGGCTGTTATTTAGACCCACTCATTACCAGCTGTGAAACTAATCAGACACGACAAAAGAAATTCTAGCCATAGCTTCACATTGTAAAGATATTTCAGACACTATCAAATCTTTTGGATTATATGACTCAAAATCATATCGAGGATAATTATTAGAGATACACTGTATGATGTCCAGCATCGAAATTACCATCAAAACAGTACGAGCATATTTTGTTTACATGAAGCCATTTCCATGATTTGCTTGTTTTTTAGTTTAGTCTTAATAATAATTGCTTTTCAAATTTTCACCATTTTTGTAAAGGAACCAACACATGCTTATTCATGAGTGCCTTTGACATGACAGCGGCCAACTGGACTTTATTACATTTATTCACATTAAAAAACATGACGATGCTGATGAATTTCCTTCAACTTGATTTGAACAATCTAATCGAGAATGTTTTCTTGTACATTTAAATCCTCGGATCCAATGTCCCCATCATGGGAATGTACATCTTCTTGAGCCAAATACAGGGTGATTTCTTCATAGAAGTCAACACAGTCAGACTTCAGAGCTCTTTGCTTAATATCTTCATGATATACTGCAAGAAATGCAGCTTGCATTTCTTTATCTTGAAGATCCGATATACTGGACTCTATTTTGGCTTGTATTTCCACAACTGTTTTGCTGTGGATCGCAGAAGCATTAAGTTTCTCGTACTCTGTTACACATAGCTTTTGTTCCTTGAAATATGCTCTTTTAGGTTCTTTCAGCTGAGCATCCACTTCAGATTTCAAGATAAAGTCAATGTATCGAGACCTAATGTCACGTGCCTTTGTACAGAAATATTTCAGGTCATGAGTTAGTCTTTCCCCACTTCACTCAGTGAAGTATGTGGAATGTCTGCCTCCAGACAACTTAGATACCCTTTTGATCTGAGTAGTGTTCAGAAAGCAAGTACCTCATTGGAAGTGTCCTGCATCTTTTTGACTGTTGTGCGATCTGATGGATCAAGGGTACCAGCTGTCTCAAAAAATTTCTTCCTTGTCGTCATGATTTTGTCATAACAAGCACAGGCAGTTATCCAGTCCTTTCCGGTCGGGATATTTGGGATTAAACGTTGCACCTGCTTGTTCACAGCCTCTAACTTGAAATCAGCCCCCTCTGCAGTATAGGGTACTCCATTCGTGTTCAAGGACAGTATCTTAGTTAAATATTCGTTGAGTGCTGGAGGCAGCTTTTCCCGCATGAGTGAGTCTGCAACTTCTAACTCTCTGTACAATGGATGAACTCTCCCAAACCATACTTTGGCAAACTTTGCCCTTCCTGCATCAATGATTTCCAGATTTCCTGATCGAATACCGGTTCTGTAAATGAAGATACTGCTTAGCAATTCAAAGACACAATCAGCCATGAATAGTTGGGGTTTCTGCTGTTCATGATGTACTTGAAGAAATGTGCCGGTGAAATGTCCACCATTGTGTGAGGTGTTGAGAGAACACTACGAACAAATGGTAGCAATAGTTCATCCGTTATTGATTCTTGAGCAATTTTACAGAGTGTCCAGGCTTTGTGATGGTCTGTCACTATCTTTGCACACTTCAGGGCATTTGGAGACTTAAAATTGAACAAGATAACCATGTCCCGCCAGAATATATCCCAAGTGAGATCAACAAAGGCTTTTACCATGTTCATTTCAATGTGGCCTGGACCTGGAATAAGTAGTACCCACTCAAACTCCTTGCTTGGAACAACGGGGCTGCCTGTGTGATGATCAGACTTAACATGACTTACATATCGTTCCTGGCTATAGATTAGTGCAGAGCAGTAAGAGCATCTATATGTACATGTACAGAGCAGAATTCCCCTTGCCAAACCGTATGGAAGTCCATCACACACAACAGGTGCCCACTCATTTTCTCCTGTGCCATATTGTTTGATTCCTGCCTTTTCCCCCACTGCGATTAACACAGTTGCAACTGCATCATAAGAGCATGGATTTACAAAAACAGGTGTTTGAACTGATACAGTGTAACATTCACTGTATTTGGAATATTCCCTATGAACTTCCTGCATGCGCTCTGAAGTCAAACGAACACCAGATGGCTCTGTTTCCAGTTGAGCACGTGTTTCAGCACTTGTGCCACCTGGCTTCACCTCCACTCACTCTGTGTAAGTTCCACGTTCATCAACCCCAAGGTGACACATTTCAGCTTGTTTCAGATTGACACCACACTTAGGACAATTTCGTGTGCTCTTGACAATGTCATCCATCTCACAAGCATGACATGTTTTGAATGATGTTCTCCTTTCTTGTTCCAGAACCTTGTCATCGATCTCATCTCGCCACTTGCCATCTACCCACTGCTGTTGAGCAACAACATGATCTAGTCTCTCAGCAATATATTTGCTCAAATATGCTGCATGGGTGTTTCTTACTTGGGGGGTTTGATCACAATGCTTTACGTGTTCAATTTCATCTGCTGTAAATTCTCTACAGTGCCATGATGATGGTTTTAGTCCTGAATTTACCAAGAGATTTCCCTTTCCATTGATTGTGAAAATTACAACAACTGTAACAATATTCACTTTGAAAGTATTGTTCAGCTGTACCCTCCAGCACCTCTGCAGAACCTGGTTGTTATCAAAGACAACAACAAAATCACCTTTAGGACAACTGGCCTTTTCTCCAGCAAGACTGTTGAGCCAACGTTTCACAGTCTGGTAGGAAGCATATGGGCTGCCAAGAGGTGTGATCTGTAGAACCATTTTGCTACCAATAGTTGAATACAGGAGTGCACTCTCATGGAAATGAATGGGAAGTATACAAGCAGGATTCACATAGTGCATGACAGATTCAACTGTCTTACACAAATGATATAGTCTACATTGATAAGAGGTACCTGAGGTTGTCTTGTTTGGTGGTAATTCAGAAGCTGGAAAATCTTGATTTGCCAACCCACAAAGGAATGCAACAACAGTTCTATTTCTAGCAGCAACAAATTTATGAAGCTGTAGCACATCCAGTATTTCATCTATGGTCCTACAGTCTGATGGGTTAAGTGAATCATTTGTAACATCGTTTCCCTCCATACTCCCAAGATGAAATGCAACTTGGGCACATTCTTCTCTGCTCGGTTCATTTATCATTTCTATGACCAAAGCAACACCGCAGTTTTGGGTTTTCTGTTTTTTTGGCATAAGCATGGTCATCAACGGAGGATCGATCTTCTTGGTATTCTACTGGAGAGTCTGTCTTCCCAGCCACTTCTGGGAATCTTCTTTTGACTTCATCAACACATTCTTCACAAAATCTGACTGACCTACCAACTTCAGGAATAAATCCAGAAAGTGACAGCAGTTTGGCTCTCACTTTGTCTCTGACTTTACTTTCATGTGCAAGTTTGACATTGTCAGAACAAAACCACTGGGCATGTAATTTGTGACTTGCACACTGAGGGGCAAATGAACACTTTTTTTCACCTTGGGCATTTCTCAAATACTGAGGATAAATTTGTACAATGGAATAAAAACAAATCACAGGAGCCTTAGCTGTACTAGGTATTTTTTTCAGATAGAAGTACAGTAGGTCTCAAATTTGACAATTTTGCCTGGGTGTTTTTTTGCTTTGATGGAATAAAATAATGACAATGATGACTGATATTGTTTTTAACAAATTCCGAGAAATACTTAATATAGCACAAAAGTTTGTAAACAAGCACACAACTTGCTACGTAGGCTGCACTACTACGGCACAGCATAGATTTGGACACAGGAATTGGTGGTGGTATAGGAGTGGGTTTAAAGACTTTTTCTACTGAGAATTGTACATGTATTTTGAAAATCACACAAACTTTGTACAAATTAACAAGTTGACTGTTATAAACCACCACAATCAATTTTCAAAGCTGATTTTATTGTTGTAGTGAATGGAGACTAGAGGGCTGGAAACCAGTCTAATATTTGCCGCAATGGGCTAATATGGCCGCCATTGCCGGTCGCGCTGTAATCTATGGGAACACTAATTCCGAGAGCTATTTGAGAAAATTGCCACGTCAATCATAAAATCTGCCACGGTCAATCTGTGGGGATTTTTAACCACTTCGGGCCGGGGCATTTTTCAAATTTGAGGATGCTGGGCCGGCATGACTCTCATTTTTTCCGTTTTCTTCAACAATTCATCATTCCATTTAACAGTCGTTTATAGCCGCACGGAGTAATCTTCAGGCACTACTCTAAGTTGACAGGTGACCTTCATTGACACCCGAATACTTCAGCCCGGCCTGCAGCCTTGTAAACAGAGCCCAGATTGTGCGGTGTTATACAACTGTCTTTTGTTTACGAACCTGGCTCAGTGCACTGCTGACCTCTTCACAATAGGGGCCAGATTAGCATACAGCGGTGCTGTGTGGCTCATCGCTGCGGTGGGGGAGAGCTTTTGTCCCCGGTGGTAATCCGCTTGCTCTAAATACCCCAAACCCTGGTATACGGTTTCAAAATAACGCTGGATTATCACCACTTTTGAGAGTGAAAAATGCCGGTAATGCCCAGCAGCCTGGTCTTTTGTTCGGAGTACGGTCTTTTGTTACAGGGCCCTGTTTCCTTTGTCCGAGTTCGGAGACCCCGGCCACACATATAAACCATACGGCTCCGATTTCGGAGTCCCTGGCTGGTAGAGGTTAAGGGCAACGTTTCTTCGCACAAAGTAAGTTTCGGCAAAACCCTATTTTTTTCGCGTTAACGTTTCTGTTGATTGAGCTCGCCTACCTTCCGTCTGCGATACAATTCTCGCCTATGGAGAATTCGACCGAGAAATCGATGTGATGTACTTTCAAAAACTCAAGTGAAATCAAAATTTTAATGACATCCAAGGTAGCACATGTAACGCAAATCCAACTATCACAGCAATGTTTTATTTAGGGTTTGGGGCCGACAAAGAGATTGATATAAGTTCTGGAACCGTGGTCTTCAAAATGACGTCATCATTGTTCGATTAAGCGACGTGCGCACAAGAGGGCGACGTCGCTAGATTGTGGTTTGGTCCCCGACCTGTTAAAATCTGTAAGAGATCAGATGAAGTTCGAACTAAACTGCCAGCTGGGCTTTAATTGATGATCAGATTTACCGGTTTTCTGGTTGTACTTGAAACAAGAAAGCAACACTTTGGTCAAAATAAGGAATGCTCTGTCGCCTGGAACAGCCCTGTGCTTCAACGAAAACTAAACAAAAGAGGCCCCATTTGGGAAAAATTGCTAACCTGTAGCGATCTGGCAGACTCCGCCTCCCAACGGGAGGGTCCCTTCCCACAACCACCTCCCCAAGGTACAGGGAGGCTAGCCCCGGGAAGATGTCCCCAGGTTGGAGAAGGGGCATTTCCTACTCAAATTGAATAGACATACCACCAAACAAGTTGACATTCAGGAAACTTGCCAACCCCCCCCCAAAAAAAAACAAAACAAAACAAAATTAACCAGACTAAATAACCAAACCGGTACCGGCTCCCGGGGGTGTGTGAAACCTCTAAACATTAAGCTGGGTAACAAGGTGCATCTGGATAGAGTGAAAAGAAGGCCAGCGTGTTGTGCAAATTCTCGCAGAACTTTATATTGCCAACAGCGGAGAGGTGTAGGCCATCGCACCAGAATAGGGATTGATCTGATGCATTTATGTTGTGTGCATGAATGATTGCACTGGCATTGCCGATTTGGTGGCACACCCTGTGAGCAAACTTGTTTAAAGCACGAACATTGGTCTTGCCAACCCCATGTTTTGTCTCCCCATAATAAAACAATCGATATAAGATATCTGACCAAACAATACGAGTGGTCGGGAGTATTTCCCGAACAGTACAGAGGTACATTTTAATCTTACGACGTAGCTCCCTGACCGGGGTTGAGAACAAGTCGTTTGTACCCAAATGAATGACAAGGGTTTTTGGCACTGGCCTTGATTTCCAATGACGGTTGAGCATGGGGACTAGCTCTATCAGTTTTGCTCCCCTCACGCCAAACCACTGGAGGCACTGTGTAGCTGAACATCGAGGGTCGGACCGACTGGCTCTGAAGACGATGCTGTCTCCAATTACCCATGTGCGTGTAGTGCCTGTCGATAAATAAAATAAGGGAACGAGAGCAAAGGCCTTTCCAAAACCCAGTGTTAAAGTCAATTACCCGATAAAAAGTACTTAGCAATAAAGGAATGAAATATTTTCCTAACTAGACCCTATGGGGACGGATGTAGAGATTTACCGCTGGGGACTTCCAACGACCCAGAGTCTAAATCTCTGATACTGAAATACCGTTAAGGGCCACGGATGGAGGGGCTCCTATGCGGAAGCTGTGACCGCTGAAGCCTGCTGAGGGAACTCCTGCTGCTTCCAATGACTTTTTGAGCATGTGACGGAACTGAAAGGCGGTTAGGGGGGATCCATCAAAGTGGATGAATAGGGGGGCCCCCTGAAGTAGGCCGCTTGTGCAAATAGCCTGCTAGAGAGTGTACTGGGCAGAAGGAAGGGGGGAGCGTACTATGAAAACGGAGAGTTGCAGTCTCTCCCCACTGATCGGTTTTGGAAAAACGGAGTCTTACAGTCATGACTAATGGATCGGAGCCCTCAAACCAAACATCATTGAGCCCCAGAGTGCGAGAGCTGTCGGCACATTCACTGCCTACAGTAAACTCACCTACCCGTAAAAACCCATAGAACGCTAAGAGGAAAGCAGAACAAAACAAGGAACGTTCGAAATCCGATGAAGTGATGTGGCCTAATATGGTGCAGATCTTCTGCAAGAGGCCAGCTGTGATGTGGCGACGGCTGTCTGGTTGATGAGGCTGCTGTCGGCAACCCTCCCGAATTTTTTGAACCGAGAAGTTATTAGTTGGATCGGGCCAGTTGTGTATTTTGTGAACGAACGAAATAGCAGAGGTGTAGGAACTAATTGTGGAGGAGGCCAGGCCCTGCAGGGACAAATGAGCTATGAATGCCACAACCTGGCCATATGGAGCCGGCCAGCAAGTCTGTAAGCCAGTTTGAAGGCGAAATTCTTGAAACAGTGAAACCCCTCTATTGTAGCTCACCCACGTGCTGCTGGCCATGGAAGCTCCGAGGAGTCGCTCTGCCTCGCCCATTAAATTTTCCAAAGGAAGGCTGGGATTTCCTACCCTGAATGGCCGCATGTGGAGCCAGCTCCCGAAACCGGGTCATCTGGGAACGAGACAAGGCGTTAGCAATTTGGTTTTTAACACCTGGAATGTGAGTGGCCTTGAAGGAGATGTTGTCCGAGAGGCGCACCGCAGGACAAAGAATCTGACCAAATGCATAATCTTAGGGCACTTGGAAGACTGTTTATTAACAATAGCAACTAAAGCCTTGTTGTCAGAGCGAATGATAATCTGCTTACCTGTCAGATGTCTGCCCCACAGAGCTAGTGCAACAAGTACCGGAAAGAATTCCAGCCATACGATTGACCGAGAATCAGCCAAAACGGACTGGGGCCAAGTGTCACAGAACCAATTTCCATTGAGGTAGCCACCAAACCCGATGCCACCGCTTGCATCCGTGAATAACTGCAGGTCGGTGTCTTCCAACCAAAACCGATCTGGAATGATGGCCCTTCCATTGAAACTACGCAGAAATACCAGCCACATATGCAGGTTGGCTTTGGCACCCCGCTACAATTGAATGAAATGCCAGGGCTTCTTAACACCTGAGAGTAGGTCAATGAGGCGTCTCAGGAATGCCTGCCCAGGGGGAATAGCACGGCACAGGAATGACAAGGAACCAATGAGGGACTGCAGGGACTTTAAGGTAACTTTCTTTGACTGAGCTACAGACTGAACCTTATCTATGATGTTTTGGAGTTTCGTTTCTGGAACCGAAACCATTTGGGTTACTGAATTTATCTCAAGTCCAAGGAACATCAGCTTAGTGGACGGGCCGATTGTTTTGTCTTCTGCCAACGGAATTCCAAACTCCTTGCAAACTTTCCTGAAACAGTTTAAGATTTCCAGGCAGGAGATACCTCCTGATGAGTTTGAACTCCCTATGAACAAGAAATCATCCCATAATGACAGATGCGATCTGTACCTGACACTTTCCTAACCACCCATTCGAGAAAGGTGGAAAATGTTTCAAACAAGGCAGGGGCACAGGAAGCCCCCATTGGCAGAGCTTTGTCAACGTAAAAGTGATCAAGCAATTTGATGCCCAAGAGATAAAAATCGTCAGGGTGGACGGGGAGCAGACAGAATGCTGATTTTACATCTGCTTTAGCCAAAAATGCACCTTTTCCTACCCCTACTACCAAGTCGACCGCATGATCAAAACTTGTGTAATGCACCGTGCAAAGCTATGTGTCGATCCCTTCATTAACTGACCCAGATATTGGATAAGACAAATTATGTATAAGACGATAGTGTCCTGGTTCCGGTTTTGGGACAAGCCCTATTGGGGAAATTCTGAGATTTGGCAATGGCCTATCTGTAAAGGAACCCGCCATGCGACCATGAGCAATCTCATCGGACAATTTATCTAGGGCAGCAGAAGTGTTTTTGTTAACAGATTGAGCATTGGAAGAATCAAAACTAGTCCTTGCTCCTTGGAACCCCAGTTTGAACCCAGCGGAAAACCCATTACGTAGGCACGTCGCAGCCTCTTTATTAGGGTACAGCTCAAGAAATGGTAATAAAGCAGACAAGTGTACTGGAGTATGTGCTAGGCAGCATAAGCAGTGGGTTTTATTAATGCAGGTTGTTGAGATATTTGGGTTACACGGACTAGGAGTGGGAAGTAGCGCCTTAGCGGCGGGAGACGCTAGATTTGCTGTTTTGTGCTGTGCATGAGGCGCCCCCGTGTTCGGGGGATTGGCAGGAGGAACACTTGTGGGTGTTCTTGCATTGGGAATTGGTACACCCTGTACGTTTGAATGCGAAACAAAATCCGGATCCACGGGATGAAGCCCTGCCACGAAAGAAGTTGAAAGGGCGCTGCTTGGGAAAGCTAGAATTGACCCCTTTTGGGTCCCAAGGCTGAAGCTGGGGCCAGCGGGGGCGGTCACAAACAGGGCCCACAGTTTGCTGTCAATGATAGCCCAGGATCTATTAGGGTGGAATTGTTGGCGCAACCTGAATTGGCGATCGTATTCTAACCAGCCCTTACCCGCAAACTGCGCTGCGGCCATCCTAATCACATGCATGTACTTAAGGAGTTCTTGGGCCCGCTCGGGGTGCGCACCGATAAATATCGAGGAAAAGACAAGAAAAGCATCCGTCCAGCCCAAAATAGATGTAATTCGGGGCTTTTTCTTGGTGTCTTTCAATAGTAACTGCCCGGAGTTGTCAAAACTAAGTGTGAGGTTTGAATTGGGGGAACTGTGAAAGTGGCGCTCCAGAAGCAGATCTCATTCAATGAATTCACTTTTTATGATCCTCTCTCTAGTACTAGCTAGAATTGTAGCCCCCAAGGGATCACAAACTGAAACTAAGGGACCCTCGTCCACCCCTTGTGTAGAGGTGTCGTGCCAAGCATAAGGAGGCCCCTGAATAGGAATGCCATACTCACCAAGAGGGCGGTGACTCGAGCCAGGCACCACTGAACTTGGAGGGGATCCAGCCCCACATGCTCCACCTGGTCGTGGTGGAAGAGATGGTACACCTGTGGGTTGGGATGTCACTGTAGCTGGGGCTCCAGAAACAACCTGCTGAAGGGGAAGAGCATCAAGACTGCGCCCGCTGGGATGAGTTGATGGATGACTAATCGACCGAACGATCGGCGCTGACGATGCTGGAACGGCTGACGGGCACTCTAGACTGCTCATTTGCGACTGGCATTGGCAAGACTGGCAAATTCCTGAGGGACCAAGTTGGTTTAATTCTGGCAGCGGAGCGCCGAGTGAACGTTGAGGAAGGGGCCCCTGAGATACCAGCACTGGAATAGGCTGAACGGAGCTCGGAGGGGCCGACGAAGGCGCTACACTTGGGGCCGGAACGGGCGACGAGATCGGCTGAGGACGGCATGGTGTACATGTTGCAGTGCTCGCGCTCTGCGAACCCTGGCCACGAGAGGGCGCTGTTACGATCATCTGACACGGCTGACTTGTCACCACGGGGTCATCGGGGCCGCTGTAAGCATGTATGTCTGGCGGGCGTGCAGCCAGTGACGGCGGGGCGAGCAATGCCTGCATAGCTCTGGCCTGTGACCGAGTCTGACTTGGAGGACGTGAAGCGTTGGCCGAATTTCCCTTTTTTGCGGCCGCTCCGGCGCTCTAGGAGCCTTTCTCTTCCGACCTCGTCCGCTCTTCGCCATTGAGGATTCGATAAGTTAGGTTGATAGGCAGGATTTTCGACAAGAATTACGATGTGAACCGAGATGAAATTTTGATGCAAACATGTATGGTGGGGAAAACCAAGAAAGTGACGGCCTTCCCACGCAAACTGGGAAAGTGCGCGAGGAAGCCCAGCCTGTCATTGGTCTGATCCGCATACCAGCTGATCCAGATTGGCGTGGACCATACGTAGAATGCCTGTTCTCACTCCCCCTGGACCCAAAAAATGTTCTTCGGAGACGAGCACTGAAAAACTGTATTAAGAAAGTCTGACATCAAGAAAGTTGTGAGAGTGATCAACATTGAAGAGTAATGGGCTGATAATGTTGCCCGGGGGATAACATTTTCTGAGATTCTTTCAGTGGAAAGGGTGTGGTTGGCCTTACTTTACCAGTAGCTTGGATTTATTAAGAAACTTGCTTTTCTGGCTTTGTTGATGGCCAATTCAAGATTAAGGATGTTGCTTGGAGTGGATAGGGTGGCCAGATGAAGGTACATGTACGGTACACATGTACAATGTATGGAAGGATCTTCCCCCAGTTTGAGAATGGGAATGAGGATAGTATCTTTCAACTGTTTGGGACATTGAGAAGTGTGCCAAATCTTGTTAAAGATTAAAAGTATTCCCTGACTTTTATTGGAAAATGTTTGACGTCCATATTGTTAATTCCATTGTTGCAGCTCGTAGCTACATGCATATTTGGATGGAAGAACGTTACCAGTGGCTGATCATAATCCATCACGAAGTCAGGAGAATGCCTAAGGTTTAACAGTGTTGTTGCGAAACACTGTCATGACCGGTACCGTTATTTTCGCATTTCAGGCGACATGCCTCTGGAAAATTTCTTCTCATCATATGTGTTCTGACCGGTACTACACAGTTACTGCATGTAAAGAGCGGGGTATCTCCCTAGTAGAAGATGCAGCACCTGAGTATGCAGTTTGCTACAAACGAAACACAGAACAGATTGTGACTGTGGGAGGAGCCTGTATGTTTACACTGTACATGTATAATCCCAAACGTTATTACAACAGTCTGCCAAAATACAGATCTCTCTGTGTTTTTCACTGATATTGTTTTTGCTCATACTCGGTTTGTTTTATAAAGTTTCCTGTAAAATCAAAACAAGTATCGACTTCTTACATCTGGTTACTATGCATCTTGTGTGCAGAGTTTGTGTAGATGTGTGTACGTGTACATGTACTTCATTGGTTTTAGATGAACTTGATGAAAGTTGATCTCAGGGTTCTTGTGAAGTGTGAAACATTTGGAATCAGATTCAAGCTGCTTTTTCTGGAAGTCTGCAGGACGAATCAACTTTATTTTATTTAGATATATTTATTGTGGGGGTACTGGGTATAAATATGTTAACTGATCAAAATTGTTGCGGTAGGACCATGGAGGAAGATTCTGCCCTTGGTTAAGTTAAACCATGGAGGAATAAGAACACTGAACACAGTTGTAATGCCAGCGCCTGTACATGTACATGTATGTACATGTATTTGTGGGGTCGTGTGGCCAAGAATCACAACGAAACTTGCACATAGAGACAGGAAGCCAGTCTATCTCTGCACGTGGAAGCACAGAGTTGACTCAAGTCACGCTGCGTTCTATGGGTCGTTATTCAGTGTTGCACAACAGAACTCGCGCTCTCGCTGGTTTCATGAACTAACGGTTAGAGTCACATTTAATGCTAACACAAGTTCACAGGCATTTTCTGTCGGAATATCTCGTACTTCTAGGGCAAATTTCTCCTGTTTTTTGCTGCTGAAAAGAGTTGAACTTTTCAGGTTTGGGTCATTTATATTTTACTCCACCACCAGTGTAATGTTCACCGATTATCCTGGAACGAGAATTTATTTCTGGAAGGATTCATGCGTTCATCTTATGGTCTACAGACCTGCTGGCAGACCAACTCTCTGAAGACACCACCTCAGAGGGAGGATTTAGCACTAAACCAAAATGGTTTTAGCTAAAATGCATCCGGTTTTAGCCAGCGCATTGACCTAGAGTTACGTAACAGCTTTTCTTTGGTGTGCTTTTGTTATAAACAAAGAGGTATACAATGTAACCGCATGCTGAGCGACCGGTGCAATGCTATCACCCCTCGAAACTGCCATTACAACGTGGGAAAAAGTGGTCACCCTCACCTGCCTCTCCGTGGTATATTGCCGGAACTGCCGCTGTACTCGGGAAAAAGCGATACATCTTTGTTGTATTTGCCTTCTAAGGATGCCCAAGACTGCTAATGTCTGTAAGGCTATGGAATGCTTATGAGCATTTTCTTGGGCAACCGTTATTTGTTGCATCGCAATGATAATATGAACAAGTGTCTCCTGATAGAGCACCATGTTGCAAACACAACACAAACGCTGGTACCTGGGTGACAATCAGCGTGTTTTATACGTCGTACATTAAGTATATCGGTAACCAGTCCAAATCTGCTTCAAACGCACGCCGGCCATGTGTGCATGTAAACAAACTTACGTGGGCTTTATGTAAATGAGTGGAAGTTCTTCGTGACCCCGAGAAAAGGAGATAAACCGCTTCGGGTTAAACCTGCCAAATTGAAATGGTGTCTGGAGGCTCTGTGAGTTTTACTTTTTCAACCGCCATTGTGGTGAACGACCATTTTAATTTTTACTGTTTTCACTAACATAGCTTCAGGTGCAGCTCCATTGTCTTCCGAGACCGACGGATGCCAACAAGCGTTTAGTGGTTGGGCAGTGGTTGTTTCCACGTGTCATGTAGCACAATCCAATTTCTTGTTGGAGGCTATGCAAGGGGAAGCTAGAGTAACATTGATACAAAAAAGGGAGCTGTATGATGTGTTAACCCTGGTGCCTTCTCAAGTATTGAGATAGACCTGATTGTTACTGATGTCATCAATAATTTGTCCATTGTGGTCAAGTTTAGAGTTGCCACACAGCAGGTTATGAATGTTGAAATCGCTGCCAATAACGCGTGGATTGTTGGTACATTTAATAATCTGATTTGGAATTCCACAGAAGTATTGGAACCTGTTTTGTACTTGACAGCAACACCATGCTTTATCGTAAAAGCACACCCACCACCACTGTTCTTGTCAGTGTTGTTTCTATCGTGTCAATACACATCACAACCAGGTATTCTTACGTTTTTGTATCGTCTTTTAACCACATTTCTTGGATGTAAATAATATCTGGTTTAGTGTGCCAAGAATGGATCTATAGCTTTGTTCAATTCTTTGTAGTGGGCTATGAGTGATTGTGCATTCCACTGTAAAATAATTCAACCTGCGATAATGAGGTACCATAAATATTCATGATGATGTGTTTGGATTTCCTTAGGGGAATGGCTTGCGTAATGCTAGGTAGACTACATGTACATACATGTACATGTACATGTAGTCTACCTAGCACTACATGTACATACATGTACATGTACATGTAGTTGTTTGTGTTCCTGTCTTCATTTAGTGTGATTTTGGCATATTCTGTTTTCCTTGCACCAGTTGGTGACTGCGATGCTGTTCTATGTCGTTTTTTATGTTGTCTGGATTCCTCAGGAATAGTTTGGAGGTGATCCGTTGTTCTCTGGTCTTTATCGTTGATAGTATCCCAGATTTGCGTCACTTTAGTGAGTAGTTCCAAGATGTTTAGCTCACTGCAGAGGCATTGATGTCAGGGGTCCATTTGCGCAGGTGTACATGTATGTTCAGTTTGGGTAGTGGCATCCTTTTGTTGTTTGGCTGATGTTGTGGTTTAGGATGATATTAAGCATATATGTGGTATGATACTCTGATGTTTTGTATTCTTCTTTCGTTTTAGATAATTTTGCTCCCACAGTGAGCCAATGCAGGTTGTTCCCCACATTTGCAGCATTTAACCTGATCTTTTCGTCAGCATTGTTCATACGAAAGGAATCTTCCTCATTAGACACACCTCGTTGGACTGCGTCAATTACTAGCAATATGACCAAGTTGTTGGCAGTTGAAGCTTCATATTACAGGTGAAATGATGGGTTTAACTCCAAAGTTTTCATATCCCAGTTGGAATGTGCCGGGTGGAGTGGGTGTACTGAAGGTTAGGCAGACAGAGACTCGTTGTCGTACTAGAATTAATGTTATGTATGGTATACGCTAGTGCCCTTTATGCCATTAGCAAAAAGGTCGCTTAGCCATGTGGTAGTACAGCTAGAAATTCAAATAGCTAAAGACACTTGATCAGACAGTTAAGAGTGGATATTATGAGAGCCAGAAAGGAAAAAGAAAAGGACATTAAAAATGCTACAACAGAATGACATTAACATGTGAGCAAGAGAAGAGGTAATGCCAATGATCCTCCGAACATGCAGTGTCACTGGTGCCCTGCAAGGTCGGACCGTGTACCGTGCAATTTAAGGGCCCGGGCCCCGCCGGGATCTTCACAGGTCCACAACACCTTCAGGTGATGAAAGGCAACACTGTGTCCAGCCAACCATTGGCACCCCCCTCTTCCGCACATGCGCAATAATCTCAAAATCAAGAAGGAATAAACACTCTAAAGGGAGAAGTTACATATTGACATTACAATTATGGATGGGAGAAATGTTTTTGCCCTAATAATTGTGTGAGATTCATTTGAGCGTCAGTTAAACCTAGTGTTTTCTGGAGGGTCTGTCTCTGTGTATTGAACTTATTACACTCAAGCAGGAAATGTTTGACGTCATCGATAGTGCTGCAAGAATTGCAAAGATTGTTGGAAGTTTTTCCAATGTTGTAGAGGAAAGTATTAAGTCCTTTGCAGATGCCCAGGCGAAGTCTGTGTAGTTTAATTTCTTGTGTACGTCCTTTGCCCCATTTTGTAAAGGTAAAGGAAGGGTCAAGCTGAAGGTGCTTAGAAGGGTCAATATTTGGGACAGACTTTTTCCAATTATATATGAGATCCTTTTTAAGACAGCGTTCGATTTCGGTGTCAGAGAAAGGGATGTGATGGTCAACATTTGGTTTTTTTGTTCCCAGTTTAGCTAATTTGTCAGCTTTTTCATTGCCAGGAATATCACAATGGCCTGGAATCCATTCGAATACAACAGTGTTTCCTTGGTGCTGAATATTAATGAGGGTATGTCGAATGTCACAGACGATCTTATTCTGGGGCAGGGGGTTAGCAATAGCTTGGATGCTCTTAAACAGTCTCTGAAGAGAAGTGGATTGACGGTTTCTATCCATTCCACGGCTAAGAGGATGGCGAAAAGTTCAGCTGTGAAAATAGAGATACAGTTGTTAAGTCTGACATTTTTGGAGTAGTTAAGTTGGGGAATATGCAGACTGCAGCCAACTGTGTTGAGGTCAGGATTAAAAGATCCATCAGTATACAATGTAGATCCGAAGTGATTTGTGCCAAACTGTATTAATAACTTCTTTGCTGATACTTCCTCTCATGTTTGGGTCATCATTATATGAGATCCTGGAAAAGATTTCTGTAGATACATGTATGTTAGGATTGTAATAGTGCCAATATGGAAAGTTGTTAATCAAAGGGAAGGTAACAATATCATATTTAGTAGTTCTGGCTTCAAAAGGAGTTTTGTGTGGCGTTTGACTCCATTTCTCATAGAAGTAATTTTTTTGTCAGTTATCTTGATCAATATACTTATTTAGGTGGTTTTTGTGAGCCTTTATTTTGATGCTGTAAATGTCACTCAAGAATTGATGACGGAGGTTCAGTGGAGGGTCGCCACATTCTAATTGAAGCTTGAAGAGAGGAGTACCTTGGAGAGCCCCTGTACAGATTTTAAGAGCTTGATATTGTATGCTGTCTAATTTTTGTTTCATGGTAGTGGAAGCGGAGTCGAAAGCTTCACATCCATATTCAAGAACTGGTTTGATTAAAGCTGAGTATAACTGATAAAATATCTTGCAATCAGCGCCCCACGTGGTTCCACTAATACAGCGCAGGAGGTTAAGTTTTCTTTTGCATTTCATGACAATATTATCTATATGTAGTTTCCACGTAAGTTTGCTGTCAAAGGTAACGCCCAGGAATTTGGCTAATTGTAAAAATTGGATCGAGCGGTTCTGGATAGAGAGGGAGATGTTGGTTTTCTGTTTGTTGGTGAATAGAACTGCAACAGTTTTAGGGTAGGATAATTTGAAACCCCATTTTTCACACCAAGTGAGAATATTATTGAGACTATTTTGGATTATTTTCTTGAGGTAAGAGATGTTCCTGTTAGACTTCCATGTGGTTATGTCGTCTGCATATTGGGAAACTTTGACGTTAGGAAGGTGCTGGGAGAGATCGTTCACTGCAATGTTAAAAAGCAAAGGACTGATGACACTGCCTTGGGGAACACCATTTTCCTGGGTTCTTTCAGTAGAGAGAATATTGTTGGCCTTAACCTGGATTTTTCTATCACAGAGAAAATTATCAATCCAGCGAGTTATTCGCCCATATATGACCATGGCTTGGAGTTTAATTATGATCCCTTTATGCCATAGCATATCGTAAGCCTTCTCAATGTCAAGAAAGACTGTTAGAGTACTTTCTTTGTTAGCACAGGCTTTGTTAATGGACGACTCAAGATTAAGAATGTGATCTTCTGTGCTACGTCCTTTACGGAAGCCGCTCTGTTTCTGGCTGAAGAGGTCATGTGTTTCTATATACCACAATAAGCGGGAGTTAACCATGCGTTCCATAAGCTTGCATAAGGTGGAGGTGAGAGCCATTGGGCGGTAAGATGAAGGGTTGGCTGGATCTTTCCCTGGTTTGAGGATAGGAATGAGAATAGTGTCTTTCCACTGCTTAGGGCATTGGGAGGTGTGCCAGATCATTGATTTTAATGGGCAAATGTTTGATAACCGCATTGCTGACTTCATCTTTTCCCGGTGTTGTACATTTGGAAGCATGAATGACATGATTCAATTCGTCAATGTTGAAAGGTACATAAAGGACTCCATCATTGTTGTCTTGAAACTTGAAAGTGCTTTCCACCTCTTTTTTGGTGTTGATGAAAGAGGGGTTGTAGTTTTCATTGCTACTGATTTTAGCAAAATTATCAACAAGGGTCTCAACTTTATCTTTGTCAGTGACAACGTTTTTGCCATCATAATTAATGACTGGAATGTTGGTATTTTTGTGAGTAGGGTCAAAATGTTTAATTTTGTTCCAGATAAGTTTAGTATTAGTTCTCGGCTTAAGGTCGTTGCAAAATTGTTCCCTGTCTTTTCTTTTTGCAACTTTGATGGTTTTCTTCGCGATAGCACAGGCTCTTTTGTAGTTGATTAGATCAGATGGGAGACTAGTTTTTCTCATTTTTTTAAAGCCTCCTTTTTGTTTTGTATAACTTTCTGACATTCGTCATTCCACCAAGTGGTAGGTGGTTTGTTTGTGCGACTAGGTTTGGTTTTAGGTATAGAACTAGTCATTGCGCAATCAAGTTAATGAATGAAGTTGTCGTATGTGGCGCCGGCGTTGATACTGACTGTGCTGTCTGGCTTATTGATTAGACAGTTGCATTCCTTTGCGAATTTGCCCCAATCAGCTTTTTTAAGTGACCACCAAGGTGTAGAGTGGTTAGTGCTTTTATAAATGTGGTGATTAATTTCAATAGTGATTGGACAGTGATCGCTCCCCATCGTGTTATTTAGAATGGTCCATTTGCATTTGGAGGCTATGCAAGGGGAGGCAATGGTAATATCTATACATGAAAGGGAACTGCGTGACGAGTTAACTCTGGCACCTTTTCCAGTGTTAAGACAGACCAAGTTGTTGTTAGAGATGATATCATCAATAATTTGTCCATTATGATCAAGTTTAGAGCTACCCCATAGTGGGTTGTGACCATTAAAGTCGCCACAAATTATGCAAGGCTTGTCAGTGTTTCCAAAGATTTGATTAAGTGAGTTGAAGTCTAGTGTGGAGCAAGGGTTGTAAGCATTGATGATGTTAATTTTATTTTTACAGTCATCGTAAATTTCACCTATTTGGAGCTCCAGAGGGATATTAAAACACGTTTTGTATTTGAAAGCAACTCCATGTTTTACAATAAAAGCACATCCACCACTACTTTTTTGTTTGAGTTGTTTCGGTCATGGTGGTATATATCGTAGCCACTTAATCTGAAATTTTTATTCTCTTTCAAACAAGTTTCTTGGATGCAAATAATGTCTGGTTTCTTGATCGTAGGCCAGGAGTAAATTATTTCTTTTAGTTCCTTTTGATGAGCCAGAAGGGATTGTGCATTCCATTGTAAGATAAGTAAACCTGTCATCAAAGTGTAAATATTCATGATGTTGCGTTTCTGTTACTTTTGGGGGGTTGGCTTGCATTTGACTGGTCAGATGAGTGTGTTCCTGTTTTTGTTTGATGAGATTTCGACGCATCTGTTTTCTTCGGGCTGGATGGAGTCTGTGGAGTTGATCTGCATCTGCCAGGCTTTTTTTGTGTTTTTTGAGTTCTTCAGTTTCGGGACGAAGATGGTCGATAAGAGATTTAGTTGCAGATACTCTCTCGTCTTTGTTCTTGAGGGTATCCATTATTTGCATAACTGCGGTGAGTAGTTCTAGGATATTGACTGCGCTACAAAGGCACTGATGCATGGATTCAGTTTGTGTTGCAGTTGCCTGTTCAGTTTGGTTGGTGGCATCCTTTCTTTGTTTCGAGGGGAGGGTAGTTTTGGGTTGATTAGGTCTGCTGATCTTAGTTTTTGTTCTATTTGGGTTGTCACGACTTGTGGGTTCTACCTCAGGGGTCGCCATTGGTTGTGGTGCAAGAGTACATGTAGATTGGGTGGATGATGTGTTTGGGTTTATTGAGATGTCTGTTTTAATAGCCTTTGCTGCGTCTGCATATGATATATTGTATGAAACTCGGATGTTCTGCATGCGTCTTTCTTGTTTCATAGTATTGCACCCTGCATATGCTGATGAATGTTGCTCCCCACATCTGCAGAATTTAACTTCATCCTTCTGTGTGCAATGTTCGTATGAGTGAGAGCCGCCACAACGAACACACCTAGTAGCGCTACGACAGTTATTTGCCACATGACCTAGTCGTTGGCAGTTAAAGCAACAGATGACGGGTGGGATGAAAGGCTTGACTCTGAAGTTTTCATATCCTAGCTGGAAGGTTTCAGGGAGGGTGGGAGTGTTAAAAGTTAGGCTGACAGACAGACTTTTCTCCAATTTACCATCTTTTCTGCGCATTAGACGCTTGACTTCTAGGATACCTTGTTTCTTGCAATCTTCTAGAATTTCTTTGTCATCTACTTCAGTGGGGATTCCAGTTATTACACCTTTACTCTGGGTTTCTGATTTTGCAAATTCGGTAGTTATAGTCCATTGGTCAAGTTGCGACATGGCTTTGAGTTTTTTGGCCTGGGCTGACATATGACATCTTTCAGTAATGCCCCCTTGATTGTTTTTGGTGACGCTTTCATGAAGTTGCGACCGAGGATGTTCAAGGCTTTAGCAATTTTAATCGGGCTAACCTTAGCAAGTTTGATATCAGGGGAATTAATGATGACCAGTGTAGGTTGACTCTTGATGTTTGAGTTCTGAATGAGACGGCGTATCTGTGTAGACGTCGTTGTATGTTATGTGCTGTCGTTTACGGCTTTTTGGTTGAGACTGTGTTTCATTTTGGGCTTGACTCATTAATCTATCTAGGGTTGATCATGATCTGTCATCATTCTCTGGAAGATTGTCATAAGGCCTTTGATTAGATTGTGATAATTGATCCCATGAGGTGTCTGATTCCATTTCATCTTCCATCTTGGGGTGGAATCGGCCTAAAGCGGCTTAGAAAGGGGGAAAGCTTAAAGTTTAAAACCTCCTGATAATGACATATTGCTTACCAGTTGAAGTAGCAACACAAGAATCTTGAAAAATAATCAAGTATGCCAAATGAAGGCAGTCACTGGCTGACTGAGATTCAAATTTTCGCGCGCTCCCGGACATCCAATCCTATGTCCGGTCACGGCAAAATCTTCGCAGGTCTCCAATCACGCATTCAGACAGAGACTTTTTTCTAGTTGGTTGTGTGTTCTGTGCAGCAGCCGATTAACCTCCAAAATTACCAATAAGACTATTCAGAGCTTTGGCTATTTCTGATTGGATTAACTTTAGCAAGTTTGACATCTGGGGAATTGATGATGACTAGTGTCCTGGTAGGTTGACTCTTGGTATTTTGGCCCTTGGTAAAGTGATGTACATGAGTTGGGAGTTTTGTGGAGGTCTGAGTCTGTGTAAGCATAACTGTATGATGTGTGTTTTGGTCATTAACGGCTTTTAGTTTGAGGTTGCGATTCATTCAATCTGTCTAGTGTTGATCTACACATGTATGTAGATCATTATTATTCAGAGGGTTATTATGAGATATGGATTTAGACTGTGATGGTTGGTCCCATGAGGTGTCTGATTCCATTTCATCATCCATTTTGAGCCAAATTTAGTCCTAAATGGGCCTAGAAAGTGGGAATATCGATATTATTAATACCTCCTGATTTTGAGATATCTCGCCAAAAGGATCACAAAGTAGAGGAAGGGTTGTCACTGGGTGCCAGATTAAACATTTGCCATGCACTCTCGCGCATCCAGTGATTATGTCTGATCGTAGCGAGACCATATGTCATCTCCCAGAGGGATTCGCTTCACCAATCGGTACAACTCATGTCTCTCGCTGTTTTTGATGCTGTTTTCTCAAAGTGGCACCCAGTGGGATCATTTTTTTTCTGCCTGACATGGGTTGTCCTCAAAATTAGTGGACTAAGATACCGGGTTCTGTCATTGCTGATCCTGGGATTCCCAGAAAATTTGCAATGACTGCTAGGGATTTTCCTTGCCATGACTTGTACTAATAACACTTTCCCCGAGAAAATTTAATTGTAAAGCACATAACAGCAATTTCCTTCAGGGTGACATCATATATATCTGCACCCGTCTCAACCAGTGATCACTCAGTCATCACATATCACCCCAGAAATGCCATTGCGCCCAAGAAATCATTAAGAACTATCATTCGACCATTTCGGGAGTCATCTATTCGCGCCTTCGGTCAGTGGGCAACTCAAATGGACTGGTCCGTCTTCAAGGCAATTAATGATCCAAACGACATGGTAAACAGCTTTCAGCAAATTGTCAACGATCAGTACATGCAACATTTCCAACCTGTTGTAGTTAAGCGACGAATGGGGGACAAACCTTGGTTAACCAACCAGATACGCAGGTTGATAATGCAGCGTGATGCCGCCTTTAAACGTGGCAGTGACAATTATCACCTCCTCCGTAACAGGGTTCAGAGGACCATCAGAGCTGCCAAGACCAACTTCTACACTCGGAAAATCGAATACCTAAAACAGTTTGAACGTGGAAAGTGGTATCAACAAATTCGTCATCTGACTGGACTAAAGAAACAATCATTAGGTCTCCCAGCAAATGGTAAATCACCGTCGGAGACGGCTAATGATTTGAATCAACATTTTGCTAATATTTGTTCAAGTCTTCCACCCCTTAACATTTCAGCTCTCACGCCATATTTACCAGCATCTACACCAGTTCCTGAGATTTATCGGTACCAGGTCTATAGATCTCCCCGCCATCTTAACGTTTCTAAAGCAAGCCATCCAGATGACTGCCCTACACGTCTCCTCAAGGAGTTTGCGTATGAACTGTCAGAACCCTTAATTCATATTTATAATGCTTGTCTGAAGTTGGGCTGCTTTCCAGATATTTGGAAGAATGCCTCCGTTTGCCCTGTGCCTAAAACTAATAATGTCACTACTTTTGATCAGCTCCGTCCGATATCCATTACTTCTGTTATTTCACAAGTTTTTGAGCAATTTCTAGCAGACTGGGTGATGAAAGACATTCACCATCTAATAGATCTCCAGCAATTTGGCAACATGAAGGGCTGCTCAATTGAGCATTATCTTGTAAGTTTGCTTGCCACTATCCACAGAGCTATTGATCAAGGGGGTCATTTTGTGAATCTATGCATGATTGATTTTAGTAAAGCATTTGATCATATAAATCATACCATTGCTGTTGAAAAATTAATCCAACTTGGTGTTAACCGCGCCATTCTCCCGAAAATATGTAGCTTTCTCATGCATCGAACACAAACTGTCCGATACTGTGGATCCACTTCAACACCATTAAATCTCACTTGTGGCGTCCCACAAGGCACGAAATTGGGACCCATTATTTTCTTAGCAATGGTGAATGATGCAGCTCTCACGTTGGCAAATCGCTGGAAATATGTCGATGATTTGAGCCTTGTTGACGTTGTCTCTAAAGGTCAACAATCTTGTTTGCAACTGCATATTGACTTACTTGTGGATTGGTGTCATAACAATGATATGAAGCCCAACCCTTCTAAATGTAAAGTCATGCAAATGTCATTTTTTCGCAACCCACCTGAACCCCCAATTTTTGCTATTAACAATGTGCAGCTAGAGGCTGTTTCATTGGTCAAACTTCTTGGAATAGTCATACAAAATGACTTAAAGTGGGACCAGCAGGTGCAGCGTGCAATAAATAATGCCTCCCGACAGCTCTACATCTTGAGTAAATTTAGGAGAAATGGGGTTAAAGCTAAAGAGCTACTCTCAATCTATAAATCATATATTCTCCCAACGCTTGAATTTGGAGTAGTTGTGTGGGCATCAGGAATTACTGTAGCCCAGGCTCAAAGTATTGAGCGAATTCAAAAACGGGCTCTTCGCATCATTACTTATCCAGATGTATTACCCTATAATAGTCTTCTAGAAAAGTTTAGTATTGATAGCCTATCAACCAGGCGTACTCAGTTGACAACTCGTTTTGCCAAATCCTTGCTCGCCTCTCCCAGACATTGCCACTTATTACCCTCAACACGACAGTGCATGTCGGGTCGTAATCTTAGGCATTCCAACTTACTTGATCTCCCCCGAGCTAGAACCCAGAGATTCAGGCAGTCCCCCATACCCCATTTTGTGCAATTACTTAACAATGAATTACTTAAGTCTTAATTCGTTTGCTCTTTACATTTTTTGCAATATTTTTCTTTGGATCTTTGTTTTGTGGTGATTTGTAGTCTCGATTTGTCCCTTGTCTTTTGTGTTGTTTTTTTTTTTGTTTTTTTTTTCCCGTATATATCCTCCCTGTTGTCTCGTGTTTTTGACCCTGTTCATGTCTGTTGATTGTTGATTTGTCAGCATTCTGGTCGTCGGGTTGGTATGTCGGTCGCTTATGTTGGTTGGTTGGTATGCTCGTCGGTGGTTTTGTTGATCGCTTGTCTAGGTTGTCAGTTGGTATGTTGGTCGGTTGGTATGTCGGTTGTTGATATGTTGGTCGTTTCGTATGTTGGTTGGTTGGTTGGTACATATACATGTATTTATGTTGGTTGGTTTGTATGTTGGTGTAATCGTTTATTTGTTGGCTCTGTCTTTTACTGCATATTTTTTATAGTATGTTTTATTGTTAATTCGCCTAATCTGTGGTATTTGTTCTTTAAATATCGTACTCTGTGCAATTTTTTAATATTCAGTTATTAATATTTTTTTTTTGATGTCAATTTTAACCTCTTATTGTGTATATTGTAAACCAAATATTTTTAGTCTTTTGACTTTCTATTTGGTATTAAGAAATAAACCGTAAATGAATGAATGAATGAATGAATGAATGAATATGCAGCAGTGTTTTTTGTCAAAGGTGCATATCACTACTAATTTTGGGGAATTGTTTTCTAGAAATTTCTAAATACTGAATTATTTTTATCAGGTAATTGATATAGAAACCTAAAAGCTCCTTGTTAATGGGTACCATATTTAATGGTGTGTGGGAGTATTTCTGAAAATGTTGAGGCATACCAAAAATCTGTAAGTAAAAGAAAAGAAAAATCTGATGTAAGTTTAAGAAAATGCTTTTTAAAATTATTATTATTTTTTGAATCAAATAAGCAGCCAACCCTGCTTTGTAGCATAAATGAGTTTCACTTTCTTGCAAAAGTAGTGGTTTGCTGGCAAATTCTGGCAAGCTCAGCGACCCTCCTGACCCAAATTCAGTTCTGACCTGCTTACAATAGCAACGTAATATACATGTATCTAGGCAGGGAACAGACACTGCTTGGACAATGCTTTTTGTTCTGGTCTGTTGCATTGTTAAGGCCAGTGCTGCTCAAGTCTTTAAAGAAAACATGCAGATGAGCTCTGGTAGTGAAATTTGTCTTACAGCTGAAACATCTACATGTACACGTGTGTAAACTGAAGATCAGAGAGCCTGTCCTTTAATTTCCAGCAAACTCTCTTGAAAAGAAGTGACTTTTTATCATGGAATGTCAGTCTATTTCTTGGTGGGAAATTGATGTGTCAATTTGCCATCTGTAGCATCCATAAAAATCACATGTTAAAATTCATACCACTATACCAGTACCTGGACAATACATTTATCAGATTACTTCCTTGTCTTTGCATTGAGTGGCACCGCCAGTCACCAGCTATGAAAAACTCACCCTGATGTAAGGATGAGAAACGTAGGTCTGCTCTGTGCAATATACATGTAGCTACACCCCAGACAGGGCTGCCGTTGAGCCAAAGAACTACTCTTACAAACTAACAGTTTAAGAGATCGATATCAATCATTCCAAGGGATCCCCAACATACCCTTCCTTTACCAACTCTGATTTTCATTGAATGTGCCTTTTAAACAATCTGTCTGGCACTTCCGCTTGGGCAGCAGCGGTTGCTCCCCAGGATTGGAGGCTATGCAAGCCAAAACACTTTCTATCTGCAACAAATGGGGCTAAAGCCTCAAGGATAACTTCCCTTACTCTTGAATATGAGAGTGGCTGATTAATGTGTACCCGCCTGTAACTGTTGACTGAGCATGAAAAATAAAGGCATCTGACTCAGAAACTTCCGCTGCGGATAAATATTTCTGTAACAACTCTACTGGACTATACCTAGAATCTGTCTTATTTCTGACTATTTGTCTACCCTGTCAATACTGGTCAGTTGTGCTTGACAGAATGAGCAGAGTAAAACCCTCAGAAATGAAAGATGTGTCACGTTCATACGTAGGGTGGTGATACCCTACGGTGGTGGGGTACGCCTAAGTTTTAACTTAGGGATTGATCTCTCTGGCGATTAAGATACTCCAAATAAAGATCAAAAATTGGCACAAAGAATTATTCTCACTGTATATTAGAGTTGATTTATTTCCATTTGAAATTAAGTTGAGAAATTTAGAACTGTCCCAATGTTGAGATTGAGAAAATTTACACAGTTGCGGACACTCCTAAATGGAGTTGACAATGATATCGATTGATTAACCAGTAATGACCAGTTATTCTGTGAGTGTGATAATTGCAAGAATAAAAAAGTAAGTCATAAGAAATGGCAGAGCCAGTGGGCAAAGGGATAATTCAAAGATAAAAGGATACTTAAATGATAGGCTAAAGGATAAAGGAGTACTGTGCAACCTGCTCTCTCTACAGAGTTCGGCTGTGTAAAGACCACACAATGAAACAATTCAGTATATGTAATAGTCATTGAGTCCAAACATGAAACAGTTTTATGCTTCGTGCATGTGTACAAGTCACATTGCCAAACTTTCCACAAAACTTTCAGGACAACATGACGAACAAAATCAGTCCAAATGACAAAGTTTTGACCTGACTTGTAGTCCACACGTGGCCCACATGTACTACGAGACCAATCTGTCAATGCAAACAGGCCAGAACTGTGCATATTGATAAACGAACGATACAAATTGCAAGAATGTTTAGGACAAAAGTGAACTTACGTTCTGACAGGACAAACTCCTGCTAGAAAGAGGCAGATTGTCATGTACACCACAGCGAAGTACGTCGCATAAGCGTACAAGAATACGTTCACATCTGGTACAAACCAATGGACTAGAACCCGTTGTTGCAGACTAATATTGATGAGGGTATGATTAATTTATGATTATGACCATGAATGACCACTGGGGTGACTCTACACCGAAACTACAATGATTTAAATATTATGTTGGGAGTATGCTGAACGAGTAGGAACACTCAAGGTTTGTGAGAAAGGGCATGGTGTGGAAACCTGAGAGAACCCTAGACTTGACTAAGCCCGACTACTACAGAAATTTGAGAAAGTTTGATATGAGCAAATTCACTAAATTGAAAAATAACTGTGTATGCCAAAAGACACATTGTAACTGATCTCAAGGTCATAAGGTCTGCCTCTTTGTTTGCATTATACAAGTAAGAATCTATGATTTCCTTTAGAACTGATGCAGGTACTGGCCTTTTCTTTTCAATTGGTTTAGAGAGCCATCGTTTAAGGTCTTCTAGAGTAAACTTTACGAGTGAAAAGACCGTGGGATCATCAATTCCAGCCATTTTGTGTGCCCAAGATGTGGATGCTACCACCTTAATAATTACAATTTTTACTTTCATGAAGATGTATACTCAACAGGGGCTGAGTTCATGTGCTTTTTCCAAGATCCCTAGCCCAATCTGGCCACTGTAAGAAAGCTCCCGAGTACAGCTTCCCTATTCCTCCCTTACATGTAAGTCCAGCATTACACTCAGAAGCTGAGCTGCTGAATGCCTCCATTCTGGTGATTCCTCTTCCATACTTGAAGCCCAAATATCATTGCTGAATATGATCCGTACAGAGACAACAAAACTGTCATGATCTGCACAGAGACAACAAAACTGTCATGATCCGCACAGAGACAACAAAACTGTCATGATCCGCACAGAGACAACAAAACTGTCATGATCCGCACAGAGACAACAAAACTGTCATGATCCGCACAGAGACAACAAAACTGTCATGATCCGCACAGCGACAACAAAACTGTCATGATCTGCACAGAGACAACAAAACTGTCATGATCCGCACAGAGACAACAAAACTGTCATGATCCGCACAGAGACAACAAAACTGTCATGATCTGCACAGAGACATGATCCGCACAGAGACAACAAAACTGTCATGATCTGCACAGAGACAACTAAACTGTCATGATCCGCAGAGAGACAACAAAACTGTCATGATCAGACAACAAAACTGTCATGGTCCGCACAGAGACAACAAAACTGTCATTATTACCATTTTAAATTTAGATATATGAGAAATCTAACCTTAATGCAAGTATTTCGCTTTGAGTAATACTCTCTGTAAATTTAACATTGCCACTTCTTCTGGGGACAAATATTGGCCAGTTTCTAGGAATTTCATATGCTACATGAAGTTGTACTGGTTTCCCTAGATTATAACCATCTGGGAATAAGATCGGCCAGTATGGTGCCCAAACCAGCATGGGTTAATCAAAGTGCCAACTGCCTTGGTACTTTCCATGCATTTGATAACTCTGGGTGTCAAGGCGATTGGGGGTACAACCCAATTGTTTTCTCCTTTCCAGTTAACAGTGAAAGCATCTACTGTATTACAACCTGGATTACGGTATCTTTTATGTAATAAGTTGCAAACCTGTCAACTCTGTGAGGCTTCCACAATTCATCCAAAAATGAGAATAGTTAATCAGATATACCCCAGTCGTCCTGATCCATTTGCCTACTTAGCATATCAGCTTTTTGGTTCTGGGACCTTGAAATCCAGTCTATATCTACATGAATATTATTCTCCAAACATGTCAGGCAAATACTTAAGGCTATCCCCTGAAGTTCAGGGTTCCTACATGTACTTCCATGCGCTGCTATTTGCACAACTGCTTGGTTATCTGTAAACCACTTACATGTAGTCTGGAGGTTGGACAGTTTACACACAAACAATTTGAGAACTGAGTCAACTGCTTTGAGTTCTTTCCATGTGGAACTCTTCCTAGACTGGCTACTGTCCCAAGATCCCTGGGCCTTATCATTACCCAACTCTACCACATAGCCATTGCAGCCCTTGTTACTTGCATCAAAATACATTACTCTAGAGTGTTCGGGAAGCATATCAATATTAGCCTCATTGACCTTATCTACCTGTATATTGTCAAACCGGAATTGGAATTCCACTTTGGCTCGCTGTGTAATGCTCAGAGGTGCATCCCGTATCCTCCTGGTCTCTGTACAGACATGCAATGATATGGTCATGACCTTTGTCACTTGCCCTGTAACCAGACAAGTGGAAGCTGTACATGTATCTTACCCACTAGACTTGGTAAAGACCTTACCTTTAGGGTATTACTTGGTTCAAATGGCGATATTTTCAATATGTTGTTTTATAGCAGTTATTCGCCTGTAGGGAATTCTGATGGTACCAAAACTGAGATTGATGTCAAAAGCCATTCCAAATTGTCTATTGGATCCCAAATGCTTTTCTGAAAATTGGGACAAATCCAAACCGGATGAGTGAACCTGTTCGCTGTGTTCTTGCGCTCTTTGCAAACCCGAGCCCATCGTCAAGAAAAACTATGATTGATTTATTTCACCCCTTCACTTCTTAACTTGAGGGCGAATCACTTTGATGAAAATACAAGATGCATCTGATAGGTCAAACGGCCACTGCTTAAATCGATAGACAACGATTGTCCATATTTCCAAGCAAAACCAGGAAATTCCCGACGGGGTGGACAAATATCTACATGATGGTAGCCTGGTTTTAAATCTTACTTGAATATGTACCCACCTTTCTCAAGGAAGAAAAGTGCAGTACGTTATTGACCATTCTCAAGCCCAGAATGAGCCGTTTCTTGCTATTCATCTGGATAGATCCATGTACTGTCAGTGGATTCACAACTCTTGGCTTACTCTGAAACACTTTTGCAGTACCTACTGATATCAAATTCAGATATTGCCTCTGAAACAAAATCAGTGTTTTCTAGCACTGCTTTGTTATTAGTGGAAACCATTTCAGGAGGATTGCAGGTCAACGGCAATACATAACCTTTGTTCACTATGTTGGAAACTAATTCTGGTGGTTGCAATAGATCCCAAAAGGTCTTGTGCTTTTTAAGACAACCCACAACCCTTATAAAAGATGCCTGGGTTTTCTTCATATTCATAGTAACTGTCAACAACATGAGATTGAATAGTATCAAAATACAACTCAGCATCGGAATTGAACCTAACTTTACCAGTTTGAGCTTGCACATCCACTTTGGTCTTTGCACTTGGGGCAGGTGACCTTCCAATGAGAGAAACCCCGCACAGGAAACACGTTCCTCCTAAACCTTGAGGCTTGTTGACCTGAGAATGGTAATATTGGGACTGCTCAAAAGGGACGAAAATAGAAGCAGGACGTTTGTAAGAGCTCTTAACCTCTTAGCCTGTTTAACTGCCACCCTCTTCTGCTTAGTCTTTCTGGCGGCTTGATTTTCTGCAAGGGTAATCATGTCATCATCTTGGTCTGCAGCCAGCTGGTGTTCCTCATGCTCCGTAACCGTGGTTTAACGGTATGTGCTAAAATCAGCCAAGCGAATCAACTTCTGTCGCTTGTTGATGGTGGTTGTGGCATTGGACAACGTTGCTTTTACGAGCGACAAGGAAGGGTTGTCAGAACCTAACTGGTCTACTGCAGCTTGAACCAAGTCTTTGACTCGCCTATTAAATAACAAATAATGCTTAGTATATTCATGAATAAAATTCGGGTGAAACAGATAGCAACAATGGAAGTACAAGGATTCAAATCTTGATAAAAATAAAAAAGTGTGTTTTAGCCTGCGTCAGACCAATGTGAAGTGAATCTCCTATACCCTGCGCACCCCCCACAAGGGTATGCTACATGCATCACTGAAACGTCCACTATACATTCCTCCGCCCATTCCACAGCTGTACATTCCACCCTTTATTCTCAAAGAAAACAAATATGTTCCAATTCGTACCCGGTCACTCAAACGAACATATTTACTTTCTTTGGTATATATTCGTCATAAATGGGTGTGTTATTCTGATGACTTTGTTGAAGTTTTATATTATTTGGAAATTACTAATATTTCCATTAATAAACTTCCTGACTTAAATGTTGGGTTGCTGGAGAAGTAAAGAGATTCCAGTACCGATTTATGTACATTAGCTTTTTGCTAGAATACAAGGTACATGTACATCTGTATGTAAATCAGTTGTTTAAAGTTGTTTTTCTCTTGCTGCTTTTCAGGACTGTGGTGAGAACGCATTTGTGCTGGTCTACTGACACCGTTGTGCTGTCATGGGAGGGAGTCGGCAGATAGACCACGCCCACCCATTCCAGGTGTCACTCATCTGGTGGTCACAAAAGGACACCATTCAGGTCGACGGGGTGTGCTGATGAACAGTTGACTGACGGAGCAGGAAATTCATTTAGGCAGTAAAGGGTAAGTTTCTATCAGGCCATTTCCGTCTTGTCTCAGGAAAGTTGTACATGTACGTGTACATGTATGTCACTATAATGCATGCATGCATACATGTGCACAGCCATGTTTATTTGTTGCATACTCACTGCATTCAAATTCACATCATGTGCGTGTACTTATATCTGATTAAAGGGAAGCCAAATGAATAATTTTTTTTTTAATTTTGAAAATATTCAATTATTTTCAACTTAATTTTTACCACTTTTCAAATCCTGACTCTAAATACCTGTCTACATGTTTGACTGTGGATGTCAAATCTCATTTCATATTGGCTAGTTCTGGTTTAGTTTCATGTCAGAATAACAATGTCTCATGTCAGTTTCTTTTCTTGAATTGTTCCAAACTCAAAATTGTAACCGCACTTCAAGGAGAAATACAGCGAAAGGATGCAGTGGAGTATCACAGTACACATACATGTCCATATGTGTATACGTACTGTACTTTGAGTTATGGTGCTTTCTGTTGGCTGTAGAGGAAAGGACAGACACTGAACTTAATTTTTTTTTCTTTTTTGGCCTGTTGTCATGGTAGCCCCTGTCAAGCTTTATTGCCATACAACTTTTTTGTTTTGTCTACATAATCTGTTTACAGATCTATCCAACTGAAATATTTTTACTGAGCGCCCAGTTGATACTTTGGTAATAAACATTTCACTCTAATTGGTAACGTGCATTTGTGTTGCAATCAGCTCTTGCTGGCCTTACAGTAAGCAGAACTTTACAATCGACAATACAACAGCAGATTTGGTTTGCCGTTTACATGTTTAGGAGTAATTTTTTAGTATTCAGAGCAACAACTCCAAGAGCTTTCATTTTGTGCTGGAAAATCTCTCCGGATCAACTTTTGACTGGATCATTTTGCCATCAGCAGCAATAGTCCAGTCTTTGTTGCCATCTGCCTTTTCTGAGTGCCCAAATGCCAAGTGTATTATAGATTGTTTTGACTTTAAAACTGAGAAACCGTCAGCTGTGAATGGACAGGTGCTGATGTATTCTAATTACAAAGGAGCATGCACTTATAAAGTATTGTTGGTATCTCCACACGGATTGATTTCTTCCTTGTCCAAGACTTTTTCTTGAAGAACAACAGACAGTCAAGTCACAATAGAGTCTGGTATTTTGGATTTACTAGAGCCAGGGGATGTAATCATAGCAGATGAAGGATTTCCAGAAATCAAGACACAGGTTGCTTTCGAACTTGGCTGGAAATTTAACAAGCAAAAAGTAAAACAATTGAAGTTTATCTGTCAACAGTTTTGATTGATAAGTTATTATTTAATAATTAATTCTTGGTGTATTTTACCTTGCCTTTTCTAAAAATAGAATTAAACCCAGTCTGAAAGTATGCACGTCTGCACTTTTCATTTCAACCAAATAAAGCTTTATTACATCCTCAGATAAGACTGACTGACAACATCACCTCATAAGGAGAGTTCAAAATCCTGTGTTGTGGTATCATTCTGCCTTTTATTGTGGTTTCCCCTCTTGTGCAAATTCTGACATTGAAAACGTGTTTTGATTCAGATAGCAATTTTCCGTTCCACAGTTCCTCCGCTTTGTTGTTTTCCTGTTTCACAAAATCCACAATGTATTTCCCGCTCATGATTATTCACGGTTTGTCTCATTAATTCAATCGTCAACAGTTTTTAGCTCCTCCCAAACTCAATATTCAAGAGCCTAGTTTCCGCCTCACTGTTACTAGAAGTCCCTGCATGCAAAAAATGTTCAGGAACAGTCTCTTTGCATTACCTGGTATACCGTGCAATAAATCAGTGATGAAATGCCTTTGTTAACTAGCGAAACGTAGTAAGTACGGCAAGTGGAGTCACGGTTGCTAGGATACATGTAAGTGTGCCCTTTCTTGGTCAAGCTCGTGGCCCATAGGGATGGAGTAAACTTTCTCGTAATCCAGGTACCAGCGCATGTTTTATGCAGCAGGCATGATCACTTCTCAGCAGGCGTTATCAAATGTTTATACAAATGGTCAAATGGTTAAATAAATGGTCAAGTTGCATGTTGGTGAATAGGGAGACTGAGGTACACTGTATTTATGAATATCCATTAAGAGTGCTATTCTTGGTCTTTGATTGAAGGTGTTTATATCAATCAAAAGTGTAGTGCAGTTTGGTTCATCTGGAGTGGGGATGGAGCTAAGACGTTTCACTTTTTCTCGGTTTGTATTAGTGTCACTTTGGATGGGTTGGTTTAGTAATAATTTGTGTTCTATGAAATGTACCGGTATTTTTATTGGATTTGGTTTTCTTGGTTTTGGCTTTGCATATACTGTACCAGAGAAATAGTTTGATTCTCCATTGAATTTTTCTCTTGCTGTCTTTCTTTTGATGAAGGTGGATAGGAATATAAGTGGAGGATAGTGGGTTATATTCCAGAGATGAGAGCGATATGTACATGTAGACAGCAACAATGCTTGACAATCTCATCTGGAAGATGTGGTTGCCTTAAAATTAGACTGCTTGGTTTAAGACATTCAGTATGGATTCCTCTTGAGGTTGGTTTGGTCTTATGAAGTAGCCAAGCAGTTGTTGGGCTGTGATGCAGTCTTGGTCTTGAAATAGCGCAGCAGTAATTTGAAGAGCTGTTCGCCAGGTTTTTGTGAGCTGTTCCCCTGTGGTAGTTAGCTGGTGTTGCTCCTCCTCTAGCATACATGTAGTTCTGTTGGAGAGTGGGGGGTTCTCTTCTGTCGCTTGTTCACATGTTCTTGGAAGGATCTCAGAAATTTGGATGTTGTTGTCGTACTGTGGTTTCTTTGTGTGATGGAAGTGTGGAGGTCTCAAAATTGCGCTGAACGAAATATGGGCCCACAGAAAACACTGGTCAGACCAAAATAGCTCTGTCTAATGACTCCCTGGAAGAGGTTGGCCAGATTTTTTTTCACTGGAAATTCAAGATTATGGCAAGATGTTCACTTTTTATTTCAATTTTATCGGAGTTGGCCATGCAAATTTTTTATTTGCCTTTCCCCCGAAGATACCCCCCAAATAGTAGCAAAAGCATGTGCACCCTCAATGGTCATGGACAGGTACATGCATCTTGTTTGGCGAGTGATGTGATTCTTGACAGATGTCATATTTGTTGGCTTTTTCTGCCTAGGACTTTGGCTGCTGGAATTGTAAGTCTGAGAAGTGATGATAGACTTGTGTTTGTGGAAATGGATATACCTGTACATGTACTAGGAGTATTAATGCCCAGTGACAAAAGTAGAGGCATATTATCGCTGGAGTTTTATTGGGGTAAGCATTGTCTGCATGTGATTCCCAATGATTTGGAGCTGGAATGAGAGGGTAGCGGCTGGTGATTGGTCTTGCTGTTGCAATTACCTGGCATTTTGTTCAAACTTGACAATCTTCTTTTCAAGAATATTGCTCCCCATGTCGTTCACCCTTTAACAGATATTTCAAAGCACTCTTTGATTTCCGGAAAAGTCACAGATGAACTCAAAATTGTTAAAGTTATTCTATTCCAGTTTACCAAAATAGTGATTATATCCAAGTCACTAATTATCACCCTAGATATCCATTTTGCCGTGCTTCTCAAAACTGTTAGAAGGGTTAGTTGCAAACCATCTTGAAAAGTTTTAAATTTAACGTTCTTTCACATTTGTAATCGGGCTTCAGGGCAAAATATTTGACTTACATGTACATGTAAGTTGCCTTGATTTAGTGAACAGAGTAACATCTAGTCTGGACAAACGTGAACTTATAATTGGTATTTTGTAAATCTTTCTTCAGCATTTGATACAATTGATCTTGGTACTCTTTTCAGCAAACTTCATTAATATGGTGGAAGAGGTACAGCCCTGGAGGTGTTTCAAGATAACCTAAAAGTATAATTATTTTGTTATTTTGAAAAGGTTGATTACTATAAATTTTTGGATGTTATTGATGACAAGTTTATCCCCAAAATTAATTGCCTGAATGTTCATACTCTTATTTTACGCATCCTTGGTGTTCTGGGAAAACTGACATATTTTGTTCCAGCCCATATTCTGATTTTTATTTACAATACGTTACCCTTGCCTCAGTATGGTATATTTGCTTCTGAAAATGCTCTTAGAGCCTTTCTTGAGAAATTATTTGATTCAAAAGAAATCCCTAACATTGATAAATGGTTCTTGCTTTAAGGATTACTCTGGCCCATTATTGTTAAATTCAATTTTATCTGCATATCGCTCCCAGAAAACGAAATTGTCAGACAAGCAAGTTGTGTTTTTGGACAGCGGTGCTACTTTATTGGCTAGCAAACTTGATCAGGACACTGGCCTAATATTAAATAACAGTTCAAGCAATGCAATTCTTAAATTCTTAAACCTGTCAATAAAGTAAAAGTGGCATGTGTGCCAATAATACTGACCAAGGCATTGCAGCTTTAGCGCATGCATGTGCAAAAGTCAGGGTGCTTGCCCTTGACACTTGACATGCTTGTCACAAGTGAACAGGGGTAAAATGTCACTTTACGATTTGCCCCGTCACTATGCATGTGAGATGGTATGCTTACGGACATAATTAGAATTCCACCCTTGCGATGCATTTTACTAAATACATTGGTGTAACCTTAATTGAAAAAAAAGACATTAATTGGTTTGTTGTATGGGCCCACAGCTGTACTTATGGTAGGATTAGCCTATCCACCGCTTTACGAAGAAAAAATTGTGAATTCCAACAAAGGTTAACTCAAACAATAAACGATCAGTCGGCTTAACTTAAAAGTTGCGAGTTGTTCTCCCATGCCATTTTCGCCACATGCGCAAAGTGCACCTTAAATGGGAAGACGATGAGTAGCCCTGGACCCCTCCCCTTGGAAGAACACACTGAATCACCGCTCACCCAATGACTGCAAATGATGAAACCAATCATAGGAAAAATGTTGGTGCAAGGAGTGCGATTCCAAACCCACTACCAAATGAGTGGCACCGTTAGTTGGTTGAACATCTTTTCTGTTCCGCACATGACAGGAAAAGAGTGCAAAGCATGCGCGAGGGAGAGTGTCCCACACACTACTATTGTGTGTAGCATTTGGAGGACGCATTCCTATCCCACACGAAAAGTCGCACTTGCACCGGGAATGCGAAGGAATCTGTTTGAAGCAAAACATTTCCACCTAGGCCTACATGTACTGTGATCAGTCGACAAGATGGTGCCCGTGTCTCCGTAGATGATAAAAAAAGTGGGGGGATCTCTGTAAAGCCTTTCTAATGGGGCAAGAAATTGATACCGAATGGGGTGGTCACTTGAATGATGACAGAAAGTAATACACCGCGGCTGCGGTACAATCCTGAGTTCACACTAAGCAAATATTTCTAAGTACTAATTTAACCAATTCTACAAACCGAATTTAAATTTGCCTTTCCGTTTCTGGCTGTGATACTACCTAGCCCGGAACCGGTCATTTCTGGCCGCAAGTCGGAACATTCGTATTTAGTGTATAGACCGCGATGCTAAACATGGGGATATAATTGAGCCTACATTGTCCTAAACAGTTAACCTGTTGAAAGATATTTAATCATTTTTTGATGTGTTAGTGGGCTTCTTGCACATTAATAAGATGTACATAATAAATTATGAACAAACAAGTATTGTAATTTGAGATTTCCCTTACGTCTGTAAATCCAAGGCTTTAGTCTCTGGAATAGTTGGGTGACATGTCAAAGAAGGAAACCACTATCAACCAACCAATCCTTGGCACACTTGCCAACCATTCACCAAGTGAACTGGGTGTATGGAGTGCTACCAAGAACCTTTGCAGCATACCTATAACAATGAGGGCACCTTGCCTTCATCTTGGCCATATTTGGCACATGCATGTATACAGCAGGCCCAACTTATCAATTAAACAGTGGGTGGGGAAAAACACAACGCCTTCATGATGTTAGACGGCGAATGCAGTTACAGAACTTGGTTTCTTTGACAGAGTGTACACGTCAGCTAGGAGTAGGCCTACATTCGAACCAGGTCAACCTACCTTGCTTCTTATTAACGAATGCTCAGTCTGTATTGAACAAACTGGACGAAATCGAGATTATCCTGCACTCTAATCAAATTGACATTGCAGTGATAACTGACTCGTGGATCTCTACTAATAAGGTTTTGGAACAATACACAATAGATAGGTACTGTGCCTTCAGTGCATGCAGACAGTCTGCAGAACAGAACAGGAGGTGGGGTACTTGTCTGTGTTAGTGACAAGTTTACAGCATCCCCCATTGAACATGTTACGGTCCCACCAGAAATTGAAGGAGAGTGGTTGTTGGTGCTTCACCCCAAGTTACCGAGAGGCATTCCTGCAATTGCTATCTTTGCAGTTTATATTGCTCCAGACTCAACACATATTAATTTATTGTATCAAGACATCAATGCTACCGTAGATCAATTGCTGATTTGTAGGCCACATATTGGCCTAATCATCTTGGGGGACTTTAATCAGTTTGCTGTCAATCCAATCTGTTATGGAACAATATGAAACAGGTTGTAACTAATCCAACCAGAGAAAATGCTGTATTGGATTTAATTATCACTAACTTTGACAATCAGTATATAAACCCTTTGACTTTGCAACCAGAAGCTCAAAGTGACCATAATTGTGTGATGTGGGAACCTAATATTAATTCCTTGAAGCCTAATCACTATCGCACGTCTATTATTTGCCTGATGAAAGACTCAAGTGTATGATCTTTAGCTCAATGGATTCAAAATCAAACATGGCAGGAAATAATTAGCACTAGCTCTTGTCAAGTTAAAACTGATATTTTTTTATGAGATGATCAGTAAACATGTTGATTTTTATTTCCCCACTAGAACTATTAGAAAGTATAATGACGCTAAACCCTGGTTTTATGATCGAATTAAGAAAATAATACTGCACAGACAAAAAGCATTCAATAATGGAGATAGAGTCAGATATCGTATCCTCAGAAACCAGGTTACTCGTCAAATAAGATCTGCTAAGCAGCTGTACTATGCTGGTCGAGTACGTAAATTAAAGAAAATTGACCCTGGAAGATGGCACAAAGAAATTTGTAACCTACATGTATGCATCTATTCTTGGGAGATTTATAAAGAACTTAGGAAGATTTCAGCGAATAAAACTGGCGGTCCAGACAACCTGCCTGCGAAGATCTTTAAAGAATTTGGTTACAAATTTAATATTCCAGTTTCTAATATCTTAAATTCGTCATTTAAGCAGGGTGTTGTCCCATTCCAATGGAAGCAGGCTAATGTTGTTCCCATACCGAAAGTTCAACCACCCACCTTGCAGAAACTCAGACCAATCTCTCTCCTCTGCTTGCAAAGGTCGCTGAAAGCTTCGTAAGCAAATGGGTTATCTACTCAATTAATTGAGACAATTTGGCAATGTCCAGCACTCACTGTATTATCGATATCTATCATCATTTAATCTCTGGTGCAAATAGACCAGGTAACATTGGCACATTAATATTAACTGACTTCAGCAAAGCATTTGATACAATAAACCACATGATAGCCATAAACAAACTTATTGAGCTTGGGGTTTCCCTATCAGTTGTCAAATGGATTGCTGAGTTTCTAACAGAACGTCAATAGATGGTCAGATATAAACAGTCTTTTCTGACTGGCAGGCCTTGTCTGGGGTGTTCTCCAAGGAACTAAACTTGGCCCGGTGATTTTTTTTATTTGCATAAATAGTGCTCTTGATTCCAGTCATAATAGATGTTGAAAATACATGTATATCGATGACTTCACCTTGGGGAAAAATTGTTTGTTCAATGAGAATGGTAATATACAACATGATCTTGATATCTTGAGTGAGTGGTCGAAGAGTAATGGGTTTTCCTTGAATCCTGCTAAATGTCAAACATTTCAGCTCATTTATAGAAGGTGAAGTGATAAGTATGAAGACAATAAAGAAATGGTCGGCTTTAGGGGTGGGAGAAAAACTCAGAATGAATACCATAGAAAACCCAAGGTGTCAGGAACTCAATCCACATGCTGACCTAGGTGGGATTCAGACCCGGGTCGCAGAGGTGGAAGGTGAGGAAAGAGCTACCACACTAACCTGACTCCCCAAATTATTGGCACGCTAGCAAGCCATTTACCACATACAAGACAATATGGGTTCTAGGATGGGCCTTGCCAAGTCTGAAATGACAGAGAAAAGTTCCCCACTGACAATAATTGTCACAACAGAAGAAACTTGTGAAACCAACTTGTTATCCATGGGAACCACTGTTCCTATAACTGAGAGAGTTCTTAAATTCAGGACTCCCTCTCATAACTATAAGAAGCCATTAGAATTGACAATTTTCGGCTACCCAGCAAAAATGTACGGCGCACCCGAGATTATTTGAAAATAGGTGAGCGAAGCACTTCCAATTTGTATAAAACTAAGATCATAATAAACCCAAAGGGAAAATGGACCTTAAATCTCTCTACAAGTAACTTTTTGAACAGGTGAGTTTAAAGTCATGAGGATATAATTGTGCATACAGATGAGCTTTGGCTATTTCATAAACCTGACACATTCATGTGAAATGCTCTTCCTTGAGTGATGGCATAACAGACAATGTTGAGAGAAATCAACAGTTTCCTTTTTTTGTGTGTTTGTGTTTGTGTGTGTATTTTTTTTATATCAGAGGTTTTTTCCATATTGCTTGAGGGTGACTGACTAATCTCATGGCACACAGATTTGCTACTGTCGCATCATTCTCCAATTCAGATGCGGAATTCTGGTATGACAAGGGCCTTAATTCGGAAATCACCTCCGAGTGCCTACTCCAAGCTGCACACAAACCTTAAAGTGCTCATAAAAACGCTGTGATGCTCCGTTGAATTCATCTAAAAAATCCAAAATAAATAATCCAAATAATGTGATATAAAGGCTGCAGATGCACAAAACCCACTATCGTGAAATTCCAAAAATGCTATTTATATCCAACAGTGCAAACAAAATAAGATAGCCAGGCTAGGCGCGGTGAAACTAATTTGGCAAATGAAAACCAAGATGCTCTTCGTTTGGAGAAGTATCAGGAGGCAGTCCAGAAGTAGATGTTTAGGCCTAAGGCCTCATCCATAGCATGAATGATACTATGAGACGTGGCAATCTGACGGCTGTAACGCATGCAATAAATATTTAGCAGTCCTCATTATTGATACATTCATTCAAAGAACCACTTTTGATTAAAGGGTATGATTATGACAAATGTTGGATAAAGCAAAACAGCCTGGTTGGTACTTAGGACAAGCCTTGCTGGAGAGAACTGAATAATTGGAACTGGCAGATGGATAAACAGTCAAGCCAATTTGCCGAATTCGTATTTGTTTTGGTTTTTGCTAAGAACTACCTGGTACCTTTACGGTACGGACTAAGAAAAAAAGAAATAGAAATCGCGCGCCTCTAAAGCAAAGCGACAAACTATGCACAAGCGAAGCAGATGCAGACTGCTCATGAAAACGGAAAATACAGCCCTCACAAGTAATGGGCACGGGAACCATGACAACCGGTGTACTTATTGTAAGATGTTGTTGTTCTACAAGATTAGCTGACAGCAGGAGGCATGCAATGTGCACACGATTTGCCCCTTCCCCTGAGCATGCGACAGACATAGCACATTGTTATTTTTCACTTGGACGTACTTTATTTGATCATTATAATTCTCATTGTTAATTAATTTACTTTATTCTTATTATTTATTTTAAAAATTTATTCACGTTATTATTTCACTGTTTCGTTAGGCCTGCACTTGATGTGTTTAAATTTGTTCGAGTGAGAAGCATTAATCTGCATGCACTGACAAAGTGATAATTTGGCTAGACTTATCCTACTTTAACTGCAACAGTTCTTACATGGAAGGCGTCCAAAACTGTTTCAAAGAAGGTTCCTAATATCCTCAGATTAGGGGTAGGGCCTACAAGTAAGTAAAATACTTAGGCATATATACTTTAGTATTGTTATTTTTTTTTTTTTTATTTTAATGCCGAATTATAACAATGTGCAACCTATTTCTTGCGCGTTGGCTGTAAATAGTAATGCTATGTAGCTACTTTCCTTGGCCTTCCGCCAGCCAGCAGAGAGTCAGGCGGTCGCGTGCCTGCACTCCAAGCTACATGTTTACAACACCATGGCAACAAACTGTGCCTGTCCAGAATAATACATTTTATCTTGGAGTGATAAAACAGATTATCATAGGCCTTATCATTAGTTATTTATTGATTTGTTTTGTGTGTCATTTAAACCACTGCGCAAGTCTGACCAAAAAACCATTGAGAGCGGCCAGCAATTCCTGTTGTATGCCATGTGCGGCAGCCAGAATCACCGTGTAGTGCGTGTACATAGCTTCGCAGTGCTGACTGAAGATGAAGATGCACCGTGCCAATTGTAGGTGCACAGGGAATTCAACGCAAAACAATTGGCATCAGCCGAAGTCAATTTCCACATACCCTGTACTATCCTACAGTTACAAGTATAAAATTGTGAACCAAAGAGTCTGGTGCCGTAGATGAAGCTGTAGCCTGCCAATAGTCTTCCTGAGCTAGGTTCAACACTCATTACGACGGCACATCACCACCGGTAGCACCGCCGGTTGGATGCCTGCTGCATGAAAGGGGCTCCCTGACATCGATGGCCTTGATGGATGCGGAGTGCGCTGCTCCACTGACTGCACTAAGCGATGAGCGGTGGCAAGGATGGCACAATGGAACCGTCTTTTGGATGAGCACTTGTCTGTCTGGAGAGAGAATGCTGCTCCTCCATGGGCTGCTTGTAGATAGCGATGCACGACGGCAAGTTGACTCAATCCATGGTGCTTTCCCCTCGTAGTACAGGCCCGGCCATGGACAATGGCCATACGGGTCCAAGGTGATGCATGCTGGCATACTGTGAAGGTGACTGATGAGCAGGGTCTCTTGTGCTGTCCGTTGAACGCGGCATCACATGAAAACAGCACATTTACTTGTAGATTTCCAAGGCTGTGTACTCCATTCCTGAGTCACTCCTGTCAGAGAAGAGGATATGGCAGAGCAGCCAAGCCCCGCAAGATTTTCCCAGTTTCACAGCAAATGCGAGGAAAATGAGACCATACAGTGAGAACTAATGCTCAGGAAAAGATGAATGACGCAGTCTGGCAGTGGCCTGCTGAAGGGATCCATCCGCACAAGAAAATCCGATTGTGATTCTTCCTTTACGTAGGCCGACTACAGTGAGGCTTGCTGCCTTTCCCACAAGGGATTCAAAAGGAACGCTGAAAACTGCAATTTAATTGGCCTCAACTTTAACCAATTTGCATAAGGACACTTGGTATCCAAGCAACTCGCAAACCCAAACACTACAGCCCAGTCTCATGATCATTCACAGCCGCGCCCACATGACAGCAAAACAAGAAAAGCCAAAGGATTCCCTCATGCGTTTTCAGAGAGTAATGCCTTTTATCGTTTATGCAATCAAAGAATTATCTTTATAAATAGTATTTGTGTGCTGTAATGTATAATTTTGAAAAACCTGTCTGCCTCCGAATGTAAAAGCTGCTATCGTAAGGAATAATGATTTCAATAATCTTGACACTGGGTCAGCTCTTCCACTTTCAAGGAAATTTCCTTATTTGTAGGAAACTTTTGCTTTCGAAGGAAATTTGAAGGACATGAAAAAATCTAAGGAAATTTTGAGGAAATGCCCCAAATCTAAAGTAATTCTAAGGAAATTATTAAATTCTGAGCAAATTCTACAAATATTCTCAAAATTAGCAGCAAAATCTACATTTCAAACTCTACAGTAATATTCTGTCAGATTCAGGATGACTGGAAACAAGACTAGTAGAATAAAATGGTATGCGCGTGTGCACAAGTTATATCACCACACATGATGCACACAGCCTGATTTCTTTGTTCAAGACCGTGAGTTTGAGCATTGTACTGACCTCTGCTTATCATCTAGCAAACAAACACAGTAGTTTTGGTAGTATATTAGGCTTTTTGGTGGTTAACTAAAAAATAAGGAAATCGGGAGGAAAATAAGGACATTTGGCTTTGGGGATACGGAAATTTTCATTTTGACTGTGGAAGCACTGGACAAGGTCATCAAACAAGTTTCATCTCAACCAAGTCACAAGTTTGCCATATCATCTACTGCTACAATCCTGGACAAATCTCGTTAGGCCTCCAGACCCCCTGTTCAATGTTGGGTCTGTGCGCACGGTCTGCGCTCCAGCTGGACAACATTGACCGGGGGGGAGTTGGGGAGGGGGCTGGAGAGCATATGGCTATTACCAAGTGTCCCAACAAGTCTGTCCAGGATTGTAGAAACCAGGGACCCCTATCATACCGTAGAACTAAAGTTGATCATTCTGTCCATTGGAGTCAAGTATAACTTGCAAAAGGAATAATAAAACTTACTGGTTTACATGTATGTAGTTGAAGTTACTGGTAATTACGTGGATGTAACTGTCAAGCTAAGTTGTCGACAGCACTTTTAAAAATTACTGTAATTTATTGATTTTGACAGATTACAAATTCATTCATTTTGTATTTTAACCTCCTCTCAGTATAAATATTCCTATTCACTTAATCATGATTTGGATAAAATAAACTTCCTCTTTTTGCTGTGGGTAGACCCAGTACAAGCTTTGACTTCTTGTATGATCTTCCCATTAATTCTTAAAAATGCTACCATTGCAGTTTTTTCTCACCATGTGCATGTATGCAACTACATGTACTTATAGTATGGCAACCAATGAACTTACACCTGAGCCTAGTCAAGGATTTGTGGGCTGGGTTGGTGACAGTCGGTTGTGGGGGGTTTGGTAGGGATGGGTTGATGAGAGTTGGGATTTATTAGGTTGAATGTACACATATTTTGAAAATTATACATGTACTGACACTTTCAGTATCTTGAAAGATCTCAGACCGAATGAATATTCATTGGAGGTTTACAACAGAAATATGAGGGATCATATGTGTATAGATATAGTCTAAGCCAGTTCCACACTCCCGTTGTTTCAGGCATGAACTAGATTATCTTTTCAGACTGATTCTTCATACATTTTATTTAATGTGAGCTTGAGTCCTTGAGTCTATTCAAATACACATTTTCTTGTGTTCCTTTACCACAGCGTGTTTATGAGTAGCACAACCCTGACAGAATGCTGGAACATGCCTCATGGATAAGAACTTGAGTTTCTCCTGCATCTGCCCTAATGGCTGCATCAGAACGACCTACATAAGGTAAAGATGTCAATGGCTATGTCGTCTGCTCGAATGTCCTGAAGTCTTGGATAATGGCATTACAGATTGTCCAGTAAATGATTGGATGTGCAAGTACACAGACTGTCTAGAATCTCTTCATGTGAGAGGACATATAAAAATATGATCAGGCTATCTGTACATGTAGACACATCTGATGGGTTAAGCCACAGCACTTGCCCCGTCTCATCGACTCTGGCTGTTGTTTTATCTGTGCCTGCGCAAAAAGTCTTAGAAGTGTGTGGAGGTACATTGTATGTTGAACTTGAATTTAGCCACTGTTGTTGGCCTCTTTTGGTAGCAAATATTGCGTCTTGGTTGTGTGTCAGAATGTTGAAGAACACAAGGTTGCATGCAGTTCAGTGTCGGTACAGTACATGTATAATGAACACTGCAATAACTGTCGGTTATACTGAACATATACTCCTTGGCACCTGAATTTTCTGTGTACATTTACTGAACATGGAAACTTTGCTTTACATAAAAGAAACATGTCGAGGACGAATAATAATAACTTGAAAGTTAAGGACATTTTTACTTTCAGAGTAACTACTGTCAGCACGGTCTGCATCGTTTATGGGCACATGTATAATGGGTGAATGGGTGGCTGTGTAGACCAGCCACTGAGTACCTGGAGGCAGTACGGGCAACGCTGATGTGGAAACCTTGTAAAAAACTCAAAGTGGAAAGTATGTTCATGTATGCCAGTAGATTAATTTTTGCTTACTTACTTACAGAAATCTTCATTACATAGTTTTTATTTGCTTTCAATTGATAATTCTCAACACATCTATTAAAGCTTCATGTTAGAAAAGGATACTAGCATGACCATATGGCATTTTAAAGGAATGACTGAAGGAAAACTTGCCAACCTTTTTTCATTTTGGGAATTTGACTTCAACTGAAAACTACCCTAAAGGTGAGATATGAAAGATGATCATACCTTGAAGAAAATCCACTTATTTCAGTGTTACTTCTTTTTAACTTGAGTTTTTGCATTGGAAATGTTTGTTCCAAATCCTAATTCAGAAAAGATTGCGAGGCAGGTTGCCCCCCGTTTGCGTGGGCCGGGCGGGGAATGGATTTGTGGGCAACTGGTAATCGCCTCAGGGAATTTTGCATGAATGCTGTTATATTGTTATATTGTGTTCATTCTTGTGACGTTGATCTGTATTATTCTAAGAACTCTTAAGTCAACAACGACTTCAGCTGTACATATAAATTTATATCGAAAGTACACGTAGGCTGCTAAATCTTGTCTTTTTCAAAAGTCAAAATTTGTGGCTGAAATTATACAGTGCACAAGTGGTAAATGGCTTAAGGAGGATGCATATGACAGATAGCCAAAATCAAAGTGCTGTTGATTTATGTCAGTCTAAACGTTTTGATTCATTTATTGTTGTTGATGACTTGCTACTTTAGCTTTCACTCTCGAATTGAATAAAATTTAAACACTTTCTATGTGGACAAGAATTCCGAAATTCAGAGAAACAAGTGTACATGTATCACAAATGATCAAACTTAAGAAATGGTTAACACACAAAAGTAACTTTGTAACAGTTGACTATGAACTTTGCAACAGCTTCTCACAAAATTGACAACAACAAAAAAACTTGAACACGGTTGAAAGTTGCATTGGTAAAATGTGTAACGTTTTGTCTCTTAATATTTAGTTGTCACGGGCTGTAAAAAGTAGTTGGAAGATTATTCAGGTTCATTGCACCTGTGCTTTTATTTGGTTCGTGAGATGCAATCCATGACAAGAAGCTTATTAGACTTTGTTTGTTTGGACAGAAACTCACCCACAACTATACCTTTCACAGTGTGCCTTGGACTTCATGGACAAGTGATTGCACTGTCTCTTCCAGGGCAGCTCCTTGAAAGAACTGATCATCAGTTTCATGGGTATGGTAAGGATAAAGCTTCAAGTCCGAGCGAATCATATCAAATTTAATGCTTGGGTTTGTGAGAGGTTTGGGGAACTAGGTGATTTGCTTTTACTGTATGGAGCCTACGTTGCAGATTGGTTAATTCCACTTTTCCCTCATAATCAAGCACCCAACAATACTGTACATCCGAAAAATCACACGTAGTGATTTATTCAGTAGTAAAGAGCCTGCATTTGGCACACTCAGAGAGGCTTTTTTGAATATTTAATCCAGTAACAATCAAAGCACATTGTCCACATAATTATGCACGTCACAGAACACCTAAGACAAGTCCTTGGACTCAGCAGTGGTGCTCCATATTGTGCAGACTTTCTGCAGGGGAAGTGGTTGGATGTCAAAGGATGAATTAGAATACTGACATTTTTATTGGAAATCAATCCCTTTTCCCAAATACTACATTTTTTGTTCACTTCTTCTTTGATTTTAGGAGATTAGGCTGGTTCTGGATGCATGCGTTGTTGTCAAGGATGTTGTCAAGACTCCACCTCTGCCTGTCACTCCTGGTATGAAGATCTGTTGTTCTTATTGTGAGTTTCATTGTTTATTTATTGAAAAAATTTTAGACTGTACTTGAGAATTTTCTGTCAGTCTATTTTTAAGTCAGCCTTTTCAAAGTACCTTGCATTGTGAATTTACAAAATATCAATGTGACTGAATGTAAACTCCTGTTGAAACTATTTCAGCACCAAAGAAAATATTTAGTACTCAGAGAATTTGAATTTTTTGCTCACCCTAAAAACATTTCCATTTCCCAAAGTTTGTGAGATAATGTAAGCCTCTCTTGTTCTTTTTGGCTCAGTTCCATGTATCAAGTTTACTTGCTGACAACTAATGATCATGCACTTTTTTAAAGGGCCAAGGAATTTTCTGACATTGAAAACTAGTTCAGCTGTAAGTTGAACAGAGTAGTGTCATTGATACATATGCTTTACCTTTTTCCTATAGGTTGAACCGAATACGTGTCATCCTTGATCTGAAGTGGTTTGGGCAAACACAGCACAGATATTGAACTAACTTGAGCAGAGAAAAAGTGGTGATGCTTGCTACGATGGACACGATCAGAAGAATGGACAAAACCCTCCACAGATTCTCTATCTTGATTGGCCAAGAACCAGTCACATGGCTTTCACTTTATTGCTATTGCTATGTACGAAAAGGGTAAGTCCTAGCTTGTGTCAGAATCAAATGCTCAGTGGCTATGGCTTTCATTCTTGCCATTGACACACTGCATTAAATAGGCTCGGCAGTGGCCTTGTTTAATTAACTTCCTAGCATCTGACATTTGCTTCTTTTCACTTGTGTTTTTCTAGGTTGATGCAACAGTAATCTTTGGGAATTGTCAGGTTTCCAGAAGCCTGCCCTGGGAATGCAACCCAGCAGCCTAATCAGTGTGACGGTGCTTCCGATGTGGAGGGTGCTGATATGGGGTGCTCGCCGTCGCTTGAGTCTTGCAATTTTGTTCACATTCTACCTTCCTTCATCTCTTTTAAAAAACGACGAGAGGTCCTTTCTCACAAGCTCTGAAAACACGGGTCCTATGTGGTGAAATAGCTTCAAACTGCATGGATGTTATGTGTCTTGAAAGTGCACCCTTGTCTCCAAATTGCACAGGTCCAGCATGTTTTCTGCACGGATTGAAACCTCCTTCCTAACTCCATCATCAGTGCATAACCCACGCAAGTGTCACCGGGTAAAGCATGCCATTATCCTGAGGATATTGTGTATTGACATCTATCTTGCTCTTGCTTTTGTGCAGAATAGGACACAATATGCTGCCCATCAGTCATAGCCTTGCTGCCATCTGGTTCTGTACACACATTAGCATTGTGTTTCCATTTTTCTGGGGGGGGGGTTGAAACCTGACTTATGAAGTTGGAGCCTTCCTTTCCCTTATAACAATTATCGTCTGGACCCATGAATGGAAACAAAATGATGAATTATTGTGTGCAGTGAAATTTCTGACTTTCTTTCCCTTTGGAAAAAATTCTCTTGAGCCAAATTCAGAAAAAAGGAACAACACATTCACAGCAATTCCCGGGATCAAACTGGATACCTCACACTTAAAAATCTGATGTCTAACGGATGAATTGTTCTACTCCATTCACATGAGAAATTGTTTATGTTATAAAGTACCAGTTTGGAGCTGTATAAATCTTTGACGGCAACAAAGTTACCTCTAAGTGGCAGGGAAGATGTGCTGCCAGTATGGCTACTTGTGAGTCAGAATCAAGGAATCTCTCACCAAATTGAGATCAACCTCTAGCAGTCGAATGTTTCATCATCATTGGTTTCTTGCACAAATGTTCATGCATAAAAAAGCAAGAGTATGGGTTGGAAAATTGCTGAAAATATTGCAGTATCAGTGATAGTGGCGAAAATGTGGCAAAACCAGGAACGTTTACCAATATGCTGCATATTGTAGCTATAAAAGCCTTTGATGAAATTGCAGGCATCCCTTGCATCAAACACCATGCACCAACCTTTGCAGGTGTGTGTTTCCTGTGCTTGTGCCGTAGAGCCCTTTAAGGCTTCCACATTTTCCCAATGCTTATTTGTGCACGATATTTGAGTGTGGCATATTCACAAAGGAAATAAGAAGCTGGTTCTTTGTCATAAACTTTTCTTAATTAGAAATTTGTGCGTTGGTCAGTTTTATTTATGATGTCTAAAATTATATCTTTAAGGTGTATCAAAAATGAAAAAATAGCAATACAAAATGGATTGGTAATTGATTGGTAATGGATTGGTACGCTGAACTTCTGAAGCTGAACATTTCAAGTACGGTTGCACGGGAAAGCTTAGTTTATGAGCTCTCAATTGATCTCTATAATCACAGATAAATAAAAGCTATTAGCCTGTCATCACAAAAGGTAAACACCTGTTTCCAGTGTGGGGGGTTAAGTGTGTCACCATCAAAAGCACATAAAATCTTCCCTTATGCGCTTAAGCGCAAGCAACTTGTACAACTGGGCCATGATGTCTTGAGACGTCTGTGCTGGTCACAGGACAGTGCCGCAGGTCATTGTCTTATCGCAGTCCGAAGAAGGCAGAGTGATTTTCCCTCAATGATGCCGTGGAATGGCCTCCTTGGTCATCTGGTCTCATACCCAGTGATTATTTCCCTTTATTTATGTATACAAACATCATGATGTTGTTGTGTTGTGATTCCGTATTCTAAATAAAAATCAAGGTCTTGTGCAACAACCCAGCAGTGGTGTGACAAGCAGTCCAAGAAATGCACCACTGCTGTGAAATTTATTGTAAATAGGGAACATAGAGGTGTTGAAGGTGTTGCTGAATGAAGAGGTGAATCATTATCCTTTTTTTCTGAATAAGTAGTTAATTCCCAAGAAAGCTTGTTTATTTTATTCACAAATCCAGTGCCAGAACGTGTAGAAAGCTCAGAGAACCATCAGCCCTGTTAGAGAAAAGGATGGTTTTACGTATTAATCTGTAAAACAACATTGCTTAATCATCCATAATGGCAGATACATGTATGCAAGTCAGGCATCAACCGGAAACTTCTGAACTAGCGGTATTCTTTCAGATGCAACCATACAGTGTTTGGCATCATACTTTTGATGTACTAATGCGTTGTAGTACTGAATTTCATTTACTTTTACATACAATCTCTCTAATAATCTTTTAAACTAACTGGTGATGGGTCTCTCCTTATCCTTTGTTTAGCTTTTATTTTAAGCAGCACACAGTTTAATTAGAAGTACATGTAACTAACTAAAGGTTGTGAAACCTTTATTTCGATTACACAGTATTATTTTGCTCCAAAAATGGTGAAGGGGTTTATTTACCAGCACCAAGTGCACATTCTGTTAACATTTAGCTTCATGTATATTTTGTGTACATCTTTGGAATGTATGCACAAGGAGCTGGAAACGTAAACCTTGGGTTTGGGCAGATTTGAGGCACACCTTTTTTGAAAGGGGGACAGTTACATTTTTTTGTGGGGGAGGGGTGGGCCCATAAAATTGTAATCTTTTGTCACGCAATGTTTAATGGCCTTTCTAGAATATACTATTAGAAGGAAGGAAAATTAAACGGCCCCCAATGTTTTTCTCTCGATCAATAAAATGCCTCTTTTGCCTCCGCCCTCATCTTTGGTAGGTCAATAATAAGGCAAAAATAGTTGTCTTATTTTAGTTGTCTTATTTATGTCTTGTTCTTTTTTATTTCATTGACCTGCCCTTGACCCACACCATCAACATATTTCGGGAAGAATATGTCAATAAAAGGTACTGTAACTGTAGTCTCTGTCAGGTGTGTGTGCTGTTTGTTGATTTTTAATTTGATTTATTTGAATTTGCCTATTTCCTTTTTGTTTTGTTTTATTTTTTTAATTGTTATTCGCTCGTGTGTACAAAATAATCAGTTCTTTTACTTTTCCAAAACGTTCACGCAGTTTTTTGCTTTTTCTCTTGGCGTGTCTCAATCAGGATCTTGAAGAACTTAGTTTCGTAATATTAGCAAAGAGAGAGGTTTAACGTGTTCACTTTTTCGGTAGGATAATTCCACTGTAGGCAAAATGCCCTGTATATTTATTTAGATCACATATAAACGTTTATCTGAGACTGCTGGCTTCGCCAAGTGCTTCTTTTATTGGATGCCTTTAAAAAAATACCAAGGAGTTCGAGAAAGATCGTTTAAGAGTTTAATTTGACTAAAAGTTGGTACAGTGAGTCATCTGATTGCACATCAACATAATTCAAATTCCCTAGACTTAAGATACTGCGCTCTCCCTCGTGATTCGAGGCAAGCTTTTGCGTAGCGACCTCCGTCTCTGAAATGTAGAGTCCTTAAATTTGTGCCCTTCTTGTCCATTGAAAACAGTGTATTGGTGCAAGGGGTCTCTTATGTAACTAACAAAAGCTTGCCCCGAATCAAGAGTGTCTTTAGTGTCTTTAGTGGGGAGAATTCAAATTGAATTAAAAGAACTAACAAAAGGCTTGTTTGATTTAAAGCCCCCACTTCGGCAATAAAAGAAAGCGCATACTTCACGCCGTTCAGTCTTTGATACGTTCTCTCAACGTTCCCCTAGACGAACTTAAAAATGAATGAAAAGCATTTGTTACGCACGATTTTCTTTGACGCTGTTCCAATTATTTGTTGCGTCCCATCGCCGCATTTGGTCCAGTTGTGATTTGCAAAGGCATCATGCGATATACGAGTAGAATGTGTTTTGTAGGGCAGGCATTTATGCAAATTTTGAAATTCCTTTGCCTGCACGTGGTAACCGGACATGCGCATTTCTAGATCGACGTTAGCCTCGCCCCCGAAGCTTGCAACATTTCGGCATTTGCTGCTCTGACCTTGCGTCACGAAACATCTCCCGCGAGGGCATCCAAAACGTGCCACTTTCTACAGTTTCAACGAGAGAGGTGTCATGACTGTAAGTATCAAATGTGAAAACGCATTTTCAACGTAGGCCCGGTCCGTTTACTTTCTTGTTTACTCCATTTGTCGAAGTTAAAGCAAAAATGCGACCGGGCGTTATCAAGTCGCAATTAATTTGTGGAACACGAACACGAGTAGTGCTGTAACTTTACTCGCTCAGCGCCTTAACACAAAATGAATTTGATTGTGGTCAATTCCCGTAACTGACGTAACCGAGCTTATTTTACGTATGCAAGCTGAGGCCCTATTGGCCGTTTTCTGGGACCTGAAGTGCATTGTATCGGATACTTAACAGAGTCCACTCTTACCAGCATGGGAAAATAAGTCAGAATTCTGAACAGACAAACAATATACTTCGTTTTGGAATTTAGTATCGAATGTAGTTGGCAAAAAGGCTCTTGAAAAACGTGTCGAGGTTAAAATATGACTGGAAAATAAGATTTCGTCATGCAATGTTAGGTTACGCCCCGGATCTCCGGTTAACGAAACAGTGAAAATCTGATTGGAAGAAAAATCCCTAAAAAGAAACGGCATTTTTCGCACTTTTTGCTGTGAGACAAATTTATTGTTGTCTTTGAATGACTAGAATTCCGAGCAGATTCATTCGTTTTTGCAATCCAAGATCCGTTCTGTGAAACACCTTGTTAAATTCTTTTCTTCCGAAGAGTTCCACAGGCGGACGCCATTAATTATTCAGGGCAGTGACTCATAAACTGTAAGAAAGCAAACACGCGTCAGGAACAGTTAAATGGACTAGGGAAAATCTAAGTCTTTACTTAGAAAACACTCAGAATTTTTCAGACGAGAAACCATCTTGTTAGGCTAATTAACCCATTTATTGATGAAGAGTAAAACCAATTTTGATCTTGAGCATTTCCCACGTGGCATTAACCGAAAAAGGTAGAAGACTGATCCACTGAGATAAAACTCGCGCTTCGATGCAATTAGATTTACAGAAGGGAACAAATTTGCCTGCATTTCCACTAATAAAGTCATACGGTGTATTAAACACTTTGCTGTTTCACTAGCATCATTGACAATAATTTGTTGCTTCTTGTGTGAATTGCTTTTTATTTTCTTGAGATGCTATTTGGGCATTTTCAAGACATCATTTTGTATGAAGTAAAGAATTCTCATTGTCTTTTCTGTGTGTCTTGTTTGCTTTTGCTATAGAAACAGTCACCACGTCTCCATGTTCCAGGCCACCACTGCAACGAGAGTGTAGACTGCAATCTCCTCCAGTGAAAAGGCTACTAGTACAGACTAATAGAGTAGTAGAGACTCATTGATCGTTGTAAGGTAAAGCATAATTGTTAAAGTAGTGTCTTATCCCATATTTTGGAAATGTAGAAAACAAAATGGCCGAAAATGTTCCTAACCTCATGTTTTAAAGTTGGAAAAATAATTGCTGCTAATGTGATTTTAATCCCAATTAATGAGTATAACCGACTATAGAACTTCACAATTACTCTGGTATTTATTCATAATTCAGTATTTTCAAATAAAACAAAACAGGTAGAAATATGTTGATCCCTCTGCCCTAATTAAACTTGAAATTAAACTATAATGAACAGATTCTAATTGAATGGCATTACTTGGAGGACATGCAACATGCTAATAAAATTGTTCCTAAAAATGGCTAAAATTGTTCTAACCCTTGCGTCTTGAAAGAGTAAAATTAAAAGCATAATTGTTGCTAAAATTGTTCTAACCCACATGTTAAAAAAAGTGAATTGTCTGAAACCTTGCATTTTAAAATTGCCATTAAAATTGTTCTAACCTCTCATGCTTTGAAAGAGTAAAATTGCAAGAATAACTGATAACTGATGTTTGGTTAAAAAAGTGAACTGTTTGCAACTTCGCATTTAAAAATTGACATTAAATTTGTTCTAAACCCCATGTTGTAAAAAAATGACCTGTTTGCAAGTTTTCTAACCTCTCGATTTAAAAAGTAGTAGATGAAATGGCGGAAATTGTTCCTAACCCCATGTTTTAAGAGTAAAACTGCATGAATAATTGCTTCTAAAATTGTTCTAACCCCCATGTTGTTAAAAATGTGAATAACTATGTTTTATAAAAGTAAAATTACAAGTATATTTGCTAAAATTGTTCTAAACCCAATGTTTGATTAAAAAAGTGAATTGTTTGCAATTTCGCATTTAAAAATTGACATTAAATTTGTTCTAAACCCCATGTTCTAAAAAAAGTGACTTTTTGCAACTTTCCATTTAAAATTGTTCTAACCTGTCGTTTTAAAAGGTAGTAGATAAAATGGCGGAAATTGTTCTTTACCACACGTTTTAAGAGTAAAACTGCAAGAATAATTGCTTCTAAAATTGTTCTAACCCCCATGTTAAAAATGTGAATAACTGTTTCAAAAAAGTAAAATTACAAGTACATTTGCTAAAATTGTTCTAACCCCAATGTTTGGTTAAAAAAGTGAATTGTTTGCAACTTCGCATTTATAAATTGACATTAAATTTGTTCTAAACCCCATGTTGTAAAAAAATGACCTGTTTGCAAGTTTTCTAACCTCTCGATTTAAAAAGTAGTAGATAAAATGGCGGAAATTGTTCCTAACCCCATGTTTTAAGAGTAAAACTGCATGAATAATTGCTTCTAAAATTGTTCTAAACCCAATGTTTGGTTAAAAAAGTGAATTGTTTGCAATTTCGCATTTAAAAATTGACATTAAATTTGTTCTAAACCCCATGTTCTAAAAAAAGTGACTTTTTGCAACTTTCCATTTAAAATTGTTCTAACCTGTCGTTTTAAAAGGTAGTAGATAAAATGGCGGAAATTGTTCTTTACCACACGTTTTAAGAGTAAAACTCCAAGAATAATTGCTTCTAAAATTGTTCTAACCCCCATGTTAAAAATGTGAATAACTGTTTTAAAAAAGTAAAATTACAAGTACATTTGCTAAAATTGTTCTAACCCCAATGTTTGGTTAAAAAAGTGAATTGTTTGCAACTTCGCATTTAAAAATTGACATTAAATTTGTTCTAAACCCCATGTTCTAAAAAAATGACCTGTTTGCAAGTTTTCTAACCTCTCGATTTAAAAAGTAGTAGATAAAATGGCGGAAATTGTTCCTAACCCCATGTTTTAAGAGTAAAACTGCATGAATAATTGCTTCTAAAATTGTTCTAACCCCCATATTGTTAAAAATGTGAATAACTTTGTTTTAAAAAAGTAAAATTACAAGTATATTTGCTAAAATTGTTCTAACCCCAATGTTTGATTAAAAAAGTGAACTGTTTGCAACTTCGCATTTAAAAATTGACATTAAATTTGTTCTAAACCCCATGTTGTAAAAAAATGACCTGTTTGCAAGTTTTCTAACCTCTCGATTTAAAAAGTAGTAGATAAAATGGCGGAAATTGTTCCTAACCCCATGTTTTAAGAGTAAAACTGCATGAATAATTGCTTCTAAAATTGTTCTAACCCCCATATTGTTAAAAATGAGAATAACTTTGTTTTTAAAAAAGTAAAATTACAAGTATATTTGCTAAAATTGTTCTAACCCCAATGTTTGATTAAAAAAGTGAACTGTTTGCAACTTCGCATTTAAAAATTGACATTAAATTTGTTCTAAACCCCATGTTGTAAAAAAATGACCTGTTTGCAAGTTTTCTAACCTCTCGATTTAAAAAGTAGTAGATAAAATGGCGGAAATTGTTAAACCCCATGTTTTAAGAGTAAAACTGCATGAATAATTGCTTCTAAAATTGTTCTAAACCCAATGTTTGGTTAAAAAAGTGAATTGTTTGCAACTTCGCATTTAAAAATTGACATTAAAATTGTTCGTTACAGTACGTTTTAAAATGCTGCAGAAAAAAATGGTGAAAATTGTTTCCGATTCCATGTAACGGGAGTAATTGCTCCTAAAACTGATGTTTTTAGAATAAAATTGCAAGAATAATTGATTCTAAAATTTTTCTAACCCCCATGTTGTTAAAAATGTGAATAGCTATGTTTTAAAAAAGTAAAATTACAAGTATATTTGCTGCTAAAAGTGTTCTAACCCCAATGTTTGATTAAAAACATGAATTGTTTGCGACTTCGCATTTAAAAATTGACATTAAATTTGTTCTAAACCCCATGTTGTAAAAAAGTGACCTGTTTGCAACTTTTCTAACCTCTCGATTTAAAAAGTAGTAGATAAAATGGCGGAAATTGTTCCTAACCCCATGTTTTAAGAGTAAAATTGCAAGAATAATTGATTCTAAAATTGTTCTAACCCCCATGTTAAAAATATGAATAACTATGTTTTAAAAAAGTAAAATTACAAGTATATTTGCTAAAATTGTTCTAACCCCAATGTTTGATTAAAAAAGTGAATTGTTTGCAACTTCGCATTTAAAAATTGACATTAAATTTGTTCTCTAACCCCCATGTTCTAAAAAAAGTGACCTGTTTGCAACTTTTTTAACCTCTCGATTTAAAAAGTTAGTAGATAAAATGGCGGAAATTGTTCCTAACCCCATGTTTTAAGAGTAAAACTGCATGAATTGTTGCTTCTAAAATTGTTCTAAACCCAATGTTTGATTAAAAAAGTGAATTGTTTGCAACTTCGCATTTAAAAATTGACATTAAATTTGTTCTAACCCCCATGTTCTAAAAAAAGTGACCTGTTTGCAACTTTTCTAACCTCTCATTTTAAAAGGTAGTATATAAAAAGGCGGAGATTGTTCCTAACCCCATGTTTTAAGAGTAAACTGCAAGAATAATTGCTTCTAAAATTTTTTTTAAACCCCCGTGTAAGAAGAATTGTTGGCAACCTTGCATTTAAAACTCCCATGTTCTAAAAACAACACAATGTTTAAAGTATACAAACTTTATTTTAAGTTGATGATAATTGGAAGAGGAATAATAAACGAGCAGATTTGATAATTTAATTTCTGTGGCATTTATTCACAAATTAATAGAAGCTAAATAATACATATTACAATTTGTTACAAGTCTAGAAACTTTATTTAAGTTGATAATTGCAAGAGGAATAATAAATGAGAAGATCTGATTATTCTGTGTGGCATTTATTCACAAATTAATAGAAGCTAAATAATACATATTACAATTTGTTACAAGTCTAGAAACTTTATTTAAGTTGATAATTGCAAGAAGAATAATAAATGAGCAGATGTGATTATTTTGTGTGGCATTTATTCACAACTTGGAAATAAAAGGTAGGTTACAAAAGGACAAAGGACAAAGGACAAAGGACAAAGGACAAAGGACAAAGGACAAAGGACAAAGGACAAAGGACAAAGGACAAAGGACAAAGGACAAAGGACAAAGGACAAAGGACAAAGGACAAAGGACAAAGGACAAAGGACAAAGGACAAAGGACAAAGGACAAAGAACAAAGAACAAAGGACAAAGGAAAAAGAACAAAGGACAAAGGACAAAGGACAAAGGACAAAGGACAAAGGACAAAGGACAAAGGACAAAGGACAAAGGACAAAGGACAAAGGACAAAGGACAAAGGACAAAGGACAAAGGACAAAGGACAAAGGACAAAGGACAAAGGACAAAGGACAAAGGACAAAGGACAAAGGACAAAGGACAAAGGACAAAGGACAAAGGACAAAGGACAAAGGACAAAGGACAAAGGACAAAGGACAAAGGACAAAGGACAAAGGACAAAGGACAAAGGACAAAGGACAAAGGACAAAGGACAAAGGACAAAGGACAAAGGACAAAGGACAAAGGACAAAGGACAAAGGACAAAGGACAAAGGACAAAGGACAAAGGACAAAGGACAAAGGACAAAGGACAAAGGACAAAGGACAAAGGACAAAGGACAAAGGACAAAGGACAAAGGACAAAGGACAAAGGACAAAGGACAAAGGACTAAGGACAAAGGACAAAGGACAAAGGACAAAGGACAAAGGACAAAGGACAAAGGACAAAGGACAAAGGACAAAGGACAAAGGACAAAGGACAAAGGACAAAGGACAAAGGACAAAGGACAAAGGACAAATTTTTGGCGGGAGGGAGTTTAAGGACAAATTTTTGGCGGGAGGGAGTTTAAGGACAAATTTTTGGCGGGAGGGAGTTTAAGGACAAATTTTTGGCGGGAGGGAGTTTAAGGACAAATTTTTGGCGGGAGGGAGTTTAAAGACAAAGTTTTAGCGGGAGGGAGTTTAAGGACAAAGTTTTAGCGGGAGGGGAGGCGGGAGGGAGTTTAAGGACAAATTTTTAGCGGGAGGGGAGGCGGGAGGGAGTTTAAGGACAAATTTTTAGCGGGAGGGGAGGCGGGAGGGAGTTTAAGGACAAATTTTTAGCGGGAGGGGAGGCGGGAGGGAGTTTAAGGACAAATTTTTAGCGGGAGGGGAGGCGGGAGGGAGTTTAAGGACAAATTTTTAGCGGGAGGGGAGGCGGGAGGGAGTTTAAGGACAAATTTTTAGCGGGAGGGGAGGCGGGAGGGAGTTTAAGGACAAATTTTTAGCGGGAGGGGAGGCGGGAGGGAGTTTAAGGACAAATTTTTAGCGGGAGGGGAGGCGGGAGGGAGTTTAAGGACAAATTTTTAGCGGGAGGGGAGGCGGGAGGGAGTTTAAGGACAAATTTTTAGCGGGAGGGGAGGCGGGAGGGAGTTTAAGGACAAATTTTTAGCGGGAGGGGAGGCGGGAGGGAGTTTAAGGACAAATTTTTAGCGGGAGGGGAGGCGGGAGGGAGTTTAAGGACAAATTTTTAGCGGGAGGGGAGGCGGGAGGGAGTTTAAGGACAAATTTTTAGCGGGAGGGGAGGCGGGAGGGAGTTTAAGGACAAATTTTTAGCGGGAGGGGAGGCGGGAGGGAGTTTAAGGACAATTTTTAGCGGGAGGGGAGGCGGGAGGGAGTTTAAGGACAAATTTTTAGCGGGAGGGGAGGCGGGAGGGAGTTTAAGGACAAATTTTTAGCGGGAGGGGAGGCGGGAGGGAGTTTAAGGACAAATTTTTAGCGGGAGGGGAGGCGGGAGGGAGTTTAAGGACAAATTTTTAGCGGGAGGGGAGGCGGGAGGGAGTTTAAGGACAAATTTTTAGCGGGAGGGGAGGCGGGAGGGAGTTTAAGGACAAATTTTTAGCGGGAGGGGAGGCGGGAGGGAGTTTAAGGACAAATTTTTAGCGGGAGGGGAGGCGGGAGGGAGTTTAAGGACAAATTTTTAGCGGGAGGGGAGGCGGGAGGGAGTTTAAGGACAAATTTTTAGCGGGAGGGGAGGCGGGAGGGAGTTTAAGGACAAATTTTTAGCGGGAGGGGAGGCGGGAGGGAGTTTAAGGACAAATTTTTAGCGGGAGGGGAGGCGGGAGGGAGTTTAAGGACAAATTTTTAGCGGGAGGGGAGGCGGGAGGGAGTTTAAGGACAAATTTTTAGCGGGAGGGGAGGCGGGAGGGAGTTTAAGGACAAATTTTTAGCGGGAGGGGAGGCGGACAAATTTTTACACAAGCGAGGTCTTCATTCTCTTTATACTGCTTTACTGATGTTCATTCTTCCAAGTTGAAAGAAACTTCACTCATCTTCAGGCATCGGATGATCTTCCCAACCTGTAGTCAACAGAAAAAAATACATATTAAATCAAAATAAATTTGCAGAGTTGACAAACATTCTAGATTCCAAAGTATTTGACAGACATTTTTTTTAACGTTTATAAATTGTGAAGAACATCTAACGTGATTTTATTTCCCATTTCATTAAAGAAAACGGGTTAAAAAACTTACCGGTACTATAATCTGTTCCTTCCTTTACACTGTCTACCTCCCCATTGATGAGTGAATCCAGAAAGCTGGAATAAACAATGTATAAAGGCATTATGCAAACTGCAAGGATTTTGTTCCATTTGCCACGCTCTGTTTATGATATTTTCCACCTGGGTTTTTACAAATAGTGAATGTTAAAATGCATATATGAACGGTTAGCCCTGTTGAAAATATCTACTATGGTATGAATGGACCACATCATTCCAAAGTGCTGGGAAACAGAGCATTCTAAACCAGCAGTTTTAAAGATAAATTCATGAAACTATATCTTCTTGTGCATTATGGTATATCAGCCAAAAACACATTCCAAGCCTAACCTTCAGGATAGTCATCTCGCTTCCGTCTGTCTCTCCTCCTGTCGATGTCCATCTAGGTGTCTTCCACGCTGTAATTCAAAAAACTGACGACGTTACACAACCTACCACAGCCGTTAAAAAATGCAACGTAAAACAAACACTGACAAAATGAATTAAATCTGAAATAACTAGGCTACAGCTTCGGAGGATTGATGTCCATGTTTTTAACGTTTGAAGTGCTCATCCTGGAATTATGGCAGGCAATTTGTCCCAAAAATATCACGGATAACAGATATAAAACATCATATCCACAACGTACCTCAATCAACATCAGCTTGTCTGCCTCTGCCGACTTTGGCACGACTGCCGACTTCAGTACATCTACCTCTGCTGACATCAGCATCTCTCTGTGCATTTGTGACTATCTCTGCCTGCAACAAAGGTAACATAAAGGGGACATGGGATGTCTGCATAATCAACAGTTCTTTACAAATTACTTTAATTATTAAAGTCCACTGCAAGGTGTCCGTGCAAAAAGATACATAATTTTTTGGGTTCACCACAAAGTGACATACCATCCATAGACTTTGTACACACGATAAGTCAGTTTGTGGTGCAGCAACTATACGGAATATGTCACTTCCTGCTGAGACCGACCGACACAATGTGGATTCCTTTCATACAACTTGTTTTTTTACCTTTTGTGGGAAAAGAGTATTTTGGAGAAATATGATGCAAAAGAAAGGGAAAGTAAAAAAACGTCCAATAAACTAAATCTGACGGCCATGTGAAATTCGTGTCTTTAAGCTTGTATACCAATTGGCAAGGTCAATTATAAATGATTCATCTGCTGGAAATATTCAATAAAACTGAAAATAAAGTAATATTTTGGGACAGTCCTTTTTTCGTCGATCTCCAAATAAAGTTGCCTATTCATCTCTTGGTTTTCAGCTGCTGTTTTGGCAGTTGTGTTTCAAAACATAATCAAAACCCACATCCACATAAATCCCCAATCCATCCCACATTCAAGACTCACACCAAGAGGAAGTCGTTTTTCAATTCTATGTTAACTATTAAATCATATGATAAAAAATCCAAAGAAGCTACAGATTGCAACTTCTTAATTTTACCAGAAAACCACTTGATGGTATTATTTACAGCTGAAACCCTGACTTTTGAAAAAGCAAGATTATCGACCAACTTTCAACACCGCCATAAGTATCGACTCTTGAAAGTCAGTGGTATAATATTTGACAATATTTCTGTCACGATGCCGTCCACTGCAGGCCAATCGAGTTTGTGTTAGACAAACATCGTGTATGAAATTACAATCTTTTTCCCAAATGCTGAGCTTCTTCTCAAATTACAAAAGAAATCTCGCTCACCTTAAATGTGAAATCTGTAAGGCATCTAAAACTGCTGTTTGATGAGATGACAGAGATGATCAACTGCTCTGTTCTTAGTTTACTGGAAGCCAATGATGTATGTCCCTCAATAGCCAGCAAGCTGTGGGAAGCCACACAATACCTGCATTTGAAATTGGGTCAGTAAAAGCAAGGGTTTAACAAAAACGTCAAATTATTCTTTTATTCAAGCATGCTAAACTAACCTGTCAGGGTGAGACTTTAATAAAAGACTGACAGAATATGTAAAAATGCAAAACAGAAAAAAAGGAATACATGTCCACCAAAAACATGCAGTTGTCTTCTGCACTTTCACTGGACAGCTCACAAAAGGACAGAAAATTTTAAAAATTTACAGCTTTTCTAGATGTTTTGGTTCGCTGGTTTTTCCAAAGTTGATACCAAAAAGCCTATTTCAATATGAAATCCATACAACTTCAAACAAAAATTTTAAAAAGGCAAATAGATTTCTACTGAATTCAAAAAGAGGATGGGTTTTTGATTATGAAATGGCTACCCGCAAGGTTCTTGGGAAATTATTATTATTATTTATTTCTGATAATGACACAAAGGATTCCTAAAAAGTACCCTTGGCACTGTGGCTCGCAAGCCTGAAGAAACCTGCTGTGAGGACACAATGAGAAGCAGTTACAGTTTTGAGGTGGGAAGAAAAACCCAGAGGAATTTTCTCGGTAAAACCCACGGAATCAGATAGGGACTAAAAACCCTATCCACGTGCGGGACCCAGCCAAAAATAAAGTATTCTCTTGGATTTCTAGTTCAAATAGCAATTTCAAGCATAGTCCACAACTTTTATGACAATGGTTTGGGCAATGCATAATGTCAAAAGCTTTGATTTAGTAAACACACTACTCGCATTCGCGAGATGCAACACCGGCACAGAAGGGACCACTGCAGAAAAGTAGCCACTAGGAACTGGTATCAATGGCAAGGCATATGCCGGAGCATAACATCAATGGCATCAAGAGACAGGTAACACACATGCATGTAGGATGGTTGGGTATCTACAGGGGGGCTACATCAACGCCTCCTGGAGAAACAACAGAACAGCACTATCCGTGGAGCGGTGATGTTGGTAGGAAAACGTCCACAAATGATTAGAGCATCAGTGACGAGACACCATACTCAAATCCTTACGTGCGTTGTCCAGGATGGGATTCCCTGGTCACTGAATACATGGGTGGAATGGCATCCACTGAGATGGAAGAGCTTCTCAAACAGCTGTGTAGTGGGGACTGGTATTATTCACATCGCTGTGACATCCTAAGGAAAGCAGCATAGACTGGATGGCGTCTAGTCTCACTTCAGTTTCTTGGCATGAATACGAAAATCAAAGAATAGACACCATTAAATACACGTAAACCATGGACAAATTAGTTGTTCTTAGCTCCCAAAACAGATGACAGTCAACCAAACAATTTGCATTAATGCACAAATTCAAAATGTTACTCTTTTCCTGTTGCAATTAAAATTCAAACTTTGCATTTCAGATTTGCAGGGGTAGCTTATAGCTGAACTCAGAATTGAGTGAGTAGTGCAGCTTGAAGACCAGTTTTTTAGGATATCTGCTCAAGTTGAAGTTTACACCCTATAAGGTACATGTATGTACCGGGTACATGTACTTGTACCTAAAAATCCTACCCCCTTGTACAATAAAAACACATTGATTCTAATGACACTATCAAGACAAACTGATGTCTTTACAAGGAGATCAGAGAAAGTGGTCTAATGGGTAGTTGTGGGCTTGACTCTTAATTACGTTAGGATTGAATCTTGTTTTAGGAGTGAATGGGGGAGGTATTAATTACATGTATGAGGCATGGGCTAATAGACTTGGGAGCCAAGAGCCACCGCAGGTAATACCTGTACACGTACATTTAAAAGAAAATCCTGAGAAGACGATGCAGCATTATTACAAGAATAAGCCTCATCAAATACAATTTCTGAGGCAAATTAAACACAATGATATTGACGGTGTTGGCACTGATCTTTTGCAAGACAGATTTTCCTAAACTTGTCAGTATTCTAAATCAGTCCTAAATGTATTTCCTTTCAAAGCGACCTTTTAATGTTCGGTATGGAGAACTGTGGAGCCAAGGAGAATGTTCAGTATACCCCAATGTTTGGTACAGGGGTGTTCAGAATAGCGGTATTGGGCTGAATCACTTAAACTGTTCGAGAACTTTACGGCACTGGAACTTAACAAACAGCTGAATTTTTGTGTGTAACGTTCACTGCAGTCATTTAAACAAATTTATATTCCTGATGAAAATGCAACATAAAGTAATTGATGCAAAATGAACAAAATCTCAATTAACTACACTTTGACAAATTTAGGAAATTCCCATTGATGCAGGTCAACTTTGAAAAAAAAGTATTCAGAGGGAGCTTCTTGAACAACAGTAGGCAATTTGTCTCAACAATGATGAATCCTTCAAGATTTAAGGAATGACAAGATGGAAGCACTTTTAAATCTCTACTGGTAAATCTCAAATAATAACACGTCATCACAAATCATCATATCCAAGATGTACTTTTGCCAATGCCAGCTGGTCTTCCTCCGACAACTTCAACTCTCTGACTGTCTACTCTGCCATTAGCTTGTCCACCTCTGCTGACGTCAGCCTGTACACCTCCACTGTCAACGTGACCACCTCTGCTGATGTCAGCCTGTACGCCTCCACTGTCAGCGTGACCACCTCTGCCGACCTTAGCACATCTATTTCTGCTGACATCATCCTGTCTACCTCTACTGTCAGCGTATCCACTTCGGCTGACATCGGCCAGTCTACCTCTGTCAACCTAAGCACCGATGTTAACTTCAGCCTGTCAATATCTTCAGCCAATATCTAACGACTTCAGGCTGTCTACCTGTGTGCTTTTTTGACTCTCCCTTTATGCAACAAAGGTACATGTAAACAGGAAGATACTATTGTTTTACTAGAGAATCTGCAAAACCAAACATTTACTTTCCCCACTTGAAACTTTCAAGTTTAAAATACACTTTAAACTTTCTATATGAAAAGATGCATAATTGCGCTGAAAATGTAGCAAGGAAATATTCAAAGAATAGGTTTTAGTACGATGGCAGGTTTACATGACACAAGTACATGTACATTCGAAAACGCTGACACTCTTGGCATTGTTGCACATTGATAACAAACCCACAGACCAGAACAATGAATACTGAATAAACATTGTAAGGAAAATAGGGCTGGTAGTTGAGTCAGTTTGTAAGCCATTGTATTTCATTTATTTCAAATTTTGCTCTGGCCGGAAGAGGAATACTGACAAAGTTCCCAACAGAAACATTTCGCACAATATGCATCCTGGTCTTCAAGTGTCAAATAATACCTAAAATGTCTATCAAACGTGGCAGTTACATGTACTTTCAGCCAACACATCCAATGAAAATAAATATCCCCTGTGACAAGGAATATTACTGTAAGACTTGAGCAATGTGCCAACATCTTGCTATCCAAATTGTCTTTACATGTATTGATACATGTCACATACGTGTAATGCAGCCCTACTGTACTGTACACAGCACAGATACAGCGAGCTCAAAGTGTCAAAGTTCAGTTTTTGGCACAGGTTTACCCAAAAAATTGCACTTGCACGAGTAATTTTTAAAGTGAATTTCTTAATTCACATAATACGGCACAGATGTCAATTTTCTTGCGCACTATGCTGCTGGATCTGAGCGTGTTAGTCAGACCTGTATGTGTGGAAGGTTACAAGGCAGTTTAATTCAGAATGGTCGCGTGGTGCTCAATACAGGTTTTCATGCTGCTGGGTTCATACAGGTACAACGGACAAAAACATCATTACAAAATGATCCCAATTTCAGAAGAACCAAATGTGATAAACCGTTGCACGTGGATCACAAAATTCATTACAAAATGATCCCAACTTCAGAAGAACCAAATGTGGTAAAAAGTTGCGCACGGATCACAATATTTTCAATGAAAAAATTGATGTTTTTATGACACGGTTTTGCTTTCAGATGACTGTAGATCACTGCAGGGAAAAATCAGTGGTGTGGGTTTATGGAATTGTTTCCTACCGGTACCTAGTTCATAAATTTGAGCTTCTCAAGTTCAAGACAGGAAAGAGACTTACCAAACTGCAGAGAGCACAGAAACTTCACAAATTCTGAGTTACATCAAATTGATGATTTGAGACATGACGTACACGTACAGTACATGTAAGGCTGCATGCTGAATTGTGAATAGCACCTGGGAAGAAAATGTCAAAATGGAAAATGCCAGAAATTAACTAAAAGAAACATCTGCACTGCATGAAATGTATCAAGCAACAGGCTTGGAAGTGTATTGAAATGTATGACATCATGGTCTGCAGTACTCGCGCACTGCCAGATTGAAACAATAGTAGATGTATGTACATACATGTACATGTACCGGTATGGTACGTGTACGTACAAGCAACGTACATGTACATGTGTACTTGCTTGGTGTAAGACTCCTTCAATGAATAAGTTTTCTGTCAACATCTCCAGTATGGTACACGCATGTACATACGTGTAAATGTATACCCATGTGAGCGTCTTTTTGTGTCACACGGGATCTGGATCTTGAATAGATCAATCTTAACACTGGTTCACTCCAGCCACTGAGCAGGTTCTGGTGTCAGTAAACAAGTATCAAATCACTGATCAGCATCTGGATCAACCAAATCAAATGGGCCCTATATGGACAGGTATGTTTAACACAACAAAGTGTCTGTCCAATAAAATGCAAAATGCTAGTTCCATCAATTTTTGTTTTGGGAAGAGTTCCATGTATACAGACACCAGTAACTATTTCATACAGTGCTCTATTAATAGCCGTCAGAAAGCAAAAATGTGTCCAGGAAAGTTCAATTTATGAGGGAAAATACCAAATCGTTTATTTAGAAAAGACATTTTTTCAGACCACTATCATAGGGTTTGTGCACAGGGTGTCAAGTGGCATCCGTATATGGAAGTCTTTCCTTTGTTTTCTATTTTACCATATTTGAATTAGAAATGCTAGTCATTGTGCAGGGAGACCAAAACCAGTGACAAATTGGCTATTAGTACTGTTACAGCACCCCATTAGGGCACTGCCAGACAGACAGAATAGGTCCACATGGAAATGGCAAATACACGTACTGGAATGCAATTCCAAACCAGTGACAAATTGGAATACAATCCATTTATCAAATGAAGATGAGAAAGACGGGGGCTGGAGAGGGGCTAACATGTGTACTTTTAGGGGTAGAGGAGAGAAAACACTAAATACCTCTATAACTTAAAAGGCATTTAACGCCTGGTTTATTTAGGAACAGATTTCTTTAAAAATTCAGACTGTTTGAGCTTTAGTTACGTCAGAATTGAGAGGAGAAAACATTGGAATGCTGCAAAGGTGAAATATGTATGATTTTTCAAAGTTAAGGGTAGAGCAACAAAAAGACTCAATACCTCTCTACCTAAATGGTAAAAAATCTAAATACCTGCTCGATTTGAAACATGGACTCTTAAAGAACTGATTTTTTTTTTATTTAGAACTTTTGGACCTTCAGTTATGTTAGAATTCAGAGGTGAAAACATCAGAATGCTGCAAATGCCATGAGGTGAAATATGCACGTATTTTAAAAGTTAAGGGTAAAGCAACGAAAAGACTTGATACCTCTCAAACTCAATGACCAAATATCTAAATACCTACACGATTTGAATTGTGGGCTATGTAGGAACTGATTTCTTGGAAAAATTCTGATTTTTGGACCTTCAGTTATGCTAGAATTTAGAGGGGAAAACATTGGAATGCAGCAAATGAGATGGGGTGAAATTGCATAGGGCATTAACCGCCCATGCTTGAGGATGCAGATAGCGGCTGCAAAATGTCAGCAGCTGAGCGTTCAGGTGCAACGCAAAGAGGTGCAAGTGAGGTCTGTTTATCACCCGAAAAAGAGCTTCAATGATTTCCGGTTGTAGGGCCCACTCTGTCGGGCGAACTGCGCCCCCGGGAGAGGGCGTCGGCAAGGACGTTCTGTACCCCTGAAAAGTGTTCGGCTCAAACCAGATTGGATTGCTGCATGGTCCAGTGTAATAGGCGCCAGGCAAGAACACAGAGAGTTGGAGAACGAGTGCCTCCCTGACGGTTGATGTAGGCAACGGCTGTCGCATTGTCTGGTCAGACCAAGACCGTTTTGCCTGTAATCATAGGCTGGAAGTGGCTGATGAGGGCTTTGAAAATCACCTGAAGTTCAAGCACATTGATGTGGGAACCCACTAGGGACGAGTCCCACCAGCTGGAAATCTGATATGACTGGAGACTGGCACCCCAAGTGAGACTGGAAGCATCAGTGGTGATAACTATCTGGTGTTGAGGTGGAACAAAGGGAAGACCAGCATTGAGGTTAATTGGCCCTGGCTGACCACGACAGGTGATGGTAACTCAGGCCTGATAGATGAACCTATGGCAATCGAGGGAATCTCTGCTCGGCCTGAAGTAAGATAGAAGGTGGAGCTGTAGAGGCCGCATGTAAAGCCGGCACCATGGAATGAGGTCGGTACGGCTGGCCACCAGACTGAGTGGAACCATGCCCGGGCGTTCACTTAGCGTTGTCCCCTGAATAGAGTGAACTACATGAGATTGTCCATGCACTCTTCGGTGGGAATAACAACGCCACGGTTCTAGTCGAGAACTGCCCCGAGGAAAGTCGGTTTTTGTGACAGGGTCAGTCTGGACTTCTTGTAGTTGACTAAGGAACCCTGGCAAGATGCAAGGTCTTACGTTGTCTTGGTCGCCAAGGTAGCCTCGATTTTGGAGCGTCCGACTATCAACCAGTGGTCAAGGGACTGAAATATGAGCACATCTGATCGCTGTAGGTGTAAAGACTCTAGGAGCAGTGGACAGGTTAGGCGGCAGCACGCAGAACTCGTAGACCAGGTGACGATATAAAAAGTGGAGGAATGGTTGGTCTTGTATATGAATGGCAATGTGAAGGTAGGCGTCCTGTAAGTCGATGGACGATGCCCAAGTCGGGACGGGAAGTGATCGTGGGACGGTACGTAGCATCTGCATTCTGAACTTCTTCGGTCTTATGAAAACGGTGAGTGGCTTTAAGTTCAGAATCGGCCTCCACTTCCCCGGTTCCTTCTTTGGGGTCAGAAAGAACGTTGACATGAAGCCCTGGTGATTTTCCTGTAACTGCACCAGAACAATGGCGCACTTCTGCAGCAGCGCTGATATCTCCAACTCCAGAGCCTGTTGCTGGGATTGATCTTTTGGAACTGGAATCGGCCGGAAAGATACATCGGACGGTGGGGGGACTCATAAGTTCCAGATAGCAGTTGGTAAGCGAAGTGAGCACCCATTCGTGCAAAGTAATTTCTCCCTAGAACCCTGCGAAGTTGAGCAGGCGGCCGCCAATGGATTTGAAATTGGGGGCAGCGGGAGAAACCGAGTAGTCACCGGCGCCGGCCACCAGCATATCACTGGGGGTGCCTGAAGAAAGAGGCCGGCGATGTTGAATGATCTGTGGCTGTTGCTGAGGGCCTGTGGAGGGTAGACCAGACGGGGTGATCTCTGGGATGTTGTTCGTACCACAGCACGTCGAGGTTCAGTTGGCTGGCAGAAGGATATCTCCCGGGCGCTGTCAAGATTCTTATTAACATTTGCTCTCCTGAAGGCTAACATACTGGCCTGTGAAAAGATCCTTAGCCAATAGAGGGAGTCCTCAAAGAGCTGATTTCACTGATTTGTGCAGAATATTCATAGCATCAATGAAAGACTCACGGCTGGATGCAGTGGCTCAAAGAGAAACCAGCATGAATTGTTCCAAGCCCGTTATCAGAGTATCGTTGAGGCTATGGAACGCCATATTAAGGCTATGCGATATGAAAATATATTTCACAATATTTCGATATGTTGATATCGTCTGTAAAAACACACATCGGGATATCATGCAGATCGATATCGTGAATCAAGACTACTGTCATCACAGATTACCAAACAATATGGTAAAATCTATCATTGCAGTCAAAGCTCACCCTCAAAAACATGTCGCTTGTGGTGTTTATTACACAGTTGTTAGATGTGATGCAAAAACGGTTGCTCAAGAGCTCTACAGAGGTCCAAATGTGGCTCAAGTTTTTGATGTTGGAAGTCAAAAAGATCAATGACATCTTTGCAAACCCTGAACCCTCACAGCTCACATGCGATCAAGAATAGCAACTTAGACAAGCTAGAACCTGTTGGATCAGCGAAAATTAAATCTTTTATACCAAATATCACTGTTGGTGTGACAAACCAGAGATCTCACCGGACCCCAACGATAACCAATGTTTATGGTGTAACAAGAAATCTAGCAAAAACCCCAAAGTGAGAGACCACTGTCACATGACAGGGGCCTTAAGGGGCGCAGCCCACGCCAATGGTAACTTACATGTACAACTCAAAGTAGTTCCCAATGAAACACAAATCCCAGTCGTGTTACACAATTTACAAAATTATGACGCACATCTCATCATGCAAGGTGCAAGCCTGAAATGTATTTCAAGGTAATGAAAAAACTGACAAGATTTTTTGCATCCCTCTAAACAGCGAAAAGTATGGCTCGTTTTCTCTAGGCCAGCTTCGATTTATAGACTAGTTTCATTTTATGGCAACGTCGATAGCCAGGCATGTAAAAGCGTGTCCAAAAAACAAACTCAAACGGACTCAAGCACAAGCGTGTGGTGAGCAAAGTTCGCTTCTTTTGATAAAAGGGATCTGTCCCTATGAATACATGGACTCGTTTGAAAGTTTAACATGATACAGCTACATGTACCACCTTGAGTTGCTTTTTATAGCAGTTTAAAACAAAATAGCATCAGCGAATCAGAATACACCCAAACAAAACAAATCTAGCAAATCAAAACAAACTAGCGTCAGTGAATCAGAATACACCCAAGAACAACAAGTCTGGCAAAGCATAACAAAATAGCATCAGCAAATCAGAATACACCCAAGCACAACAAGTCTGGCAAAGCATAACAAAATAGTGTCAGTGAATCAGAATACACCCAAGAACAACAAATCTAGCATATCTAAACAAACTAGCGTCAGTGAATCAGAATACACCCAAGAACAACAAATCTAGCAAATCTAAACAAAATAGCGTCAGTGAATCAGAATACACCCAAGAACAACAAATCTAGCAAATCTAAACAAAATAGCGTCAGTGAATCAGAATACACCCAAGCACAACAAGTCTGCCAAATCTAAACAAAATAGCGTCAGTGAATCAGAATACACCCAAGCACAACAAGTCTGGCAAATCTAAACAAAATAGCGTCAGTGAATCAGAATACACCCAAGAACAACAAATCTAGCAAATCTAAACAAAATAGCGTCAGTGAATCAGAATACACCCAAGCACAACAAGTCTGGCAAATCTAAACAAAATAGCGTCAGTGAATCAGAATACACCCAAGAACAACAAGTCTGGCAAATCTAAACAAAATAGCGTCAGTGAATCAGAATACACCCAAGAACAACAAATCTAGCAAATCTAAACAAAATAGCGTCAGTGAATCAGAATACACCCAAGAACAACAAATCTGGCAAATCTAAACAAAATAGCGTCAGCGAATCAGAATACACCCAAGAACAACAAGTCTGGCAAAGCGTAACAAACTAGTGTCAGTGAATCAGAATACACCCAAGAACAACAAATCTAGCAAATCTAAACAAAATAGCGGCAGTGAATCAGAATACACCCAAGCACAACAAATCTAGCAAATCTAAACAAAATAGCGTCAGCGAATCAGAATACACCCAAGAGCAACAAGTCTGGTAAAGCTTTACAAAATAGCATCAGCAAATCAGAATACACCGAAGCACAACAAGTCTGGTAAAGCTTTAACTGTACATCCCTGGGTGATTATCCCAACCTTTATGTCAAAACTGACACCTTGCCTTTGGCAGACATGGCCGATGTGTTTCAAAACTTTAGAGACACGCGTTATAAAAACTAAGATCTCAATCCTGCCAACTATTACACAGCTCCTGGATTTTTTGGGATGCCTCGTTAAAACAAACGGCTTACAGCTCAAGTTAATTACAGACCCTGATGTTTATTTATTTTTTTTAAGGTGCCAAACGCGGTGGCATCTCTAGCGTGGGAAGTGCTATGAGCAAGCAAACAATGAATTTATTGAAGATTTTGATCCAGGTAAACTATCCACCTACATGTACACTGCCTATCTCGATGCAAACAATCTCTATGGGTGGGCTATGTCTCAGCTGCTTCTTTTTGCAAATTTGAAAGGAATAAAATACGTAGAGCGCTATACAACGGAGCACATCTTAAATTTAGCACCCGATGATCACTATGGGTACATGCTCGAGGTGGATCTCGAGTACCCTACACAATTCTCACAATGATTACCCCCTTGCACCAGAAAACCTGGTTATACCTACATGTACATTGCATAGAAAGCTATAGCGATTATCAAAAGAAATTACTCTACAAAAATATAAAAGCTATAACAACTTAATAGCGACACTCGCAACAAAGTAAAAATAGTTTTTGCACTATCGTGTTTTGCAGCTACCGGTACACCTACAACTCGGGCTCAAGCTTAAAAAAAGTACACCCCGTGTTCAGATTTAGACAACAAGCTTGGATGAAGAGATATTTCGCTAAAAATACCAAGCTATGCACACAAGCAACCACAGACTTTGAGAAAGCCTTTTTTAAATTGGCCAAGAATGGTTAAAACAATGGAGCTGGCAAGTAAACGTTTTAGTGCCAAGCTGATCAGAGACCACAATGACGCCGAGAAATTTAAAAGGCTGTTGGCTAAACCAAGTTTTAAAAGCGTGACACCATTTCCAGAATGCGATGTGTTATGTGGAACTTTTTAAAATAAAAGTGGTGCTTAATAAGCCCATCTACATGTACTGTGGAGTAAACATCCTCAATTTGTCAAAGATGTTAATATTTGAATTTTATTACAACATGTTGAAAGCTCGTTATGGCGACCGCGTGCGGCTACTTTATACCGATACTGTTAGTTTGCTTTGTGAGTTTCAAACTGAGGATCTCTACAAGGATCTAGTGCAGATCCAAGATCAACCTGATACAAGCAACTACCTGAAAAGTCATGAGGAAATTTAATGACGAATTTGGTGGGCAAGTTATATGGGAAGTTGTCTGTGTCAGACCCAAGATGTATTCAATTTTCACAGGTGAGCGCAGCGAGAACGCGCTCAAGAAAGCCAAAGGGGTCACTAAAATTGTTACCGACAGAGACCTAACCCAAGAATCTTATAAAAACTGTCTCTCAAACAAATCTAAAATCATTGAAAGCAGTGATTAATTAAATCAGAGAAACATAAGCTTTTGTCAATCATTCAAGATAAACTATCTCCAGATCTGCTTGATAACAAGCGATACATTTTGTCTGGCAGGATAGATACCTTAGCCTACGGTCACTACAAAACAACTCACTCGCTGTGCTCACTCACAACTCAAGCTCAAGCCGCAGCAGAACCAGGCAGTAACGCAGTGTCTTCGGGTACCACTTGAAGCTGTTCTTGCACAAAAGAACGCTTGGGCCCGTCAGTCAGGTAGTACAGTATTGGACCTGTCGTTACCTTTTTACTGTTAACCCGTTTGAACTGACTTGTACACTTTTTGATCTGACATATCTCTACACTCCAAATAGGATCAGTCGCTCTCCCAACTGAGCAGGGGCGTAGGATATTTGAAGACCCCTTTTTACCCTGGGTATCTACCGAAGCCCTAAAAATGGAAAAAAAAATCTTAAAAATTCCCGCCTCTCTCCAACACTCCTTCTATCTCTCCCACCACCCACTCATTTCACCTCCACACTCATCTAACCACCCGCTCATCTCAGCACCCGATCATCTCACCACCAAACTCATCTCAGCACCCGCTCATCTCAGCACCCGCTCATCTCATCACCCGCTCATCTCACCACCCGATCATCTCACCACCCACTTATCTCACCACCTGCTCATCTCACCACCACACTCATCTCAGCATCTGCTGATCTCAGCACCACAATCATCTCACCACCCGCTCATCTCAGCACCCGTTCTTCTCACCACGCGCTCATCTCCGCACCTTCTCATCTCAGCTCCTGCTCATCGCAGCACCCATTCATTTCAGCACCTGCTCATTGCAGCACCCACTCATCTCACCACCACACTCATCTTACCAACCGCTCATCTCAGCACCTGCTCACCTCAGCACCCGCTCATCTCATCACCCGCTCATCTCACCACCACACTCATGTCAGCACCTGCTCATCTCAGCACCCGCTCATCTCACCACCCGCTCATCTCAGCATCCGCTTATCTCACTACCCGGTCATCTCACCACCTGCTCATCTCATTACCCGCTCATCTCCCCAACCGCTTATCTCACCACCACCCTATCTCTTTAAAAAACTGAAAAAAATTTTGATATATAATAAAATCAACTCGCAACACCCATCAAACATGAAACCAAAAAGTGTAACACTTGCTTCAAAGAAAAACCATTGTGAGAGTTTAAGGAGTTAAAATTCAAAACCAACAAAACGTTTACTAATGGTTGCTTAAAATGCATAGCACGCAATAAAAAATGGAGCACCTGTAAACACAGATTACATCTTTGTTGGGAATGTAGAGCACACACCAAAGAAATAGCGTGAAACGTCAAGGGTTATATACCTTAAGATCTCTCTCTTGTGAACACAAAAGTATAAGTCACAGTGTAAAATCTGTAGCTAAAGCTAACTCTTTAAAACCAAACAAAAAAGAATTAACCCACCCTCAAATATCCAAAAATCACTTTATCTAAGTACAGTATATCGATAGAACTTTACAAGGACCTCTACCCCCACCTTGACCCTGTCAACACACCAAACAATCCAAGCGCCCCAACGTCAATTTAAGAACTTATCGTGTCAATCGTATCATCAACTCTTACTAATAGTACATGACAATCGATTAAAACACAGCTGCAGGTCGACAAGGTCACATACATGTACTTTGTAAAGATTTCATTACTTCAATCAAAGCCTATATTCAACTAGAAACTGTTGAAGAAGTAGATATTCGCAATGTCAGACGATTTCAAGGAAACTTTAGAAACAGGGAGTTGGGACATTTCTTTAACAACCATTTAGTACACTTTTTTGACTTTCACACTGCGTATCGAAGATAAAAATGACTTGGCGATAAACGTATTTTGTTGTACTGCCAAAGACGGTGTGTTCCCCCTCTACAAGACTAAAAACTGCAAAAACAAAGAACAAATCAACCTCCTTTTGTTTAGCCATGGCAAAAATGCACACTACTGTGGGATTAAAAACTTTTCTAGAATTTTTTCGAAGACTGTCAAGGAATAGACGCCACTCTTTCCAAAGTAGTGTTACCCGAAAAAGACAAAAACTGTCTCAAGTTGAGAATGATAAAAACAAGCAAGACACTCTCTTTGTGACCTGCAGTATGCCAATCTGTGTTACAACCTGTGCCAGCACCTGCGTCAACACAAGAAGCTAACACGGTCAAAACCCAACACCACAGACCGTCTGGTTATTCTTACAAAGTCGTACGCTGTGATGGTGTTTGTACAAATGATCAAACCTACAGAGGTGAAGATGCTGTTACTAACTTTATAGAGGCTCTCACGAGACGTTTGCCAACCCAAAACCTCTATGCTGGTTGCCTGAACTTCGAAACAACACGATGCATGCAACATCTGTTGGATTTGTGAGAAGACCATATATCCTATCAAAAACTATCAGTGTCAATGCCCTATACATGTATATAAAAACCAAAATGTATGGTATTGTAATGCATGGATTTTAGTTTTAAAAACACCAAAGGCTTTATTGACTATTTCTGCATGAGGTGTGGAAAACCCATTAACAAGTTCAGAGAAGTCAGAGATCACTGTCACATCACCGGCACGTATAGATGTAGAGGCACAGCTCACGATTACTCTAACCTCAAACTCCAAGTCGAGCCTAACAAAACCCACATTCCAGTTGTAATTCACAACTTAGAAAACTACGATGCTCATTTGATCATGCAAGGTATTCGGTATCTAACCAATTTTGTTACCAGTTTGCCCAAAATAATTCTGGTATCTGGCAATATTCGGCAGAGTTCTTGCAAATAAAACAAAGCGGTGGCCAGAAGACAAAGTGAAGTGTGTGTGCGCGGTGACTTATTTCAGTCTGAGAATAAGTTATTAGCAGGCATTTATGAAAACTTTCGCAGCGTTTGTAGGACCAACTACGGTTTAGACCCAGCCAACACACATCACATCACCAAGTCTCTCTTGGGAGGCGCTGTTGAAACAAACTGGTATTCAACTCGAGCTTTTAACAGATCTCGATAAACACCTCTTTTTTTGAACGAGGTGGTCCATATATGTCTAGCGTAGGTGGTAAACGTTATGCCAAAGCCAAAAATCCGGGTCTCAAAATTACGACCCAAATCAACCAACGTCTTACATTCTTTATTTAGATGCTAACAATCTCTACAGTGGGCCATGTCTCAACCGCTGCCCTAGAGTAATTTTTGCTGGGACGGAGACCTGAGCAAGTTTACTCCTGTATACATACAAAAGCTTTCACCTCACTCTAGAACCGGGTACATGCTCGAGGTGACTCTCGACTACCCTCAACTTATGCACGATCTACACAACGACTTTCCCATGGCACCTGAAAACATTCAGATACATGTATCTAACGAATGTTTGTCTCACTATCAAAAAGACTTGATCACACAAACCGGGAAAAGACCACCTCTGTAGCCAAACTCGTGGCTACAGTTTCAACCAAACACAAGTATGTTGTTCACTACAGCACGTTGCAAAAATATCTCAAACTCGGTCTACAGTTGAAGACAGTTCACCGCATGTTGTCTTTTAACCAAGCACGAAACGAAAAAGACGAAAAAGTATAAAGATAAAACACCAAGTTGCACAAACGAGCCACCTCAGACTTTGAGAAAGACTTCCTCAAACTGATGAATAACTCGATTCTTGGTAAAACCATGGAAAATGTTAGAAACCGGATCAATGGACATCTACTGCCAGACAAAGAAGATATGAAACTTTTTAAGCGCTTGGTTTCTCAACCTCACAACAAATCCATCACCCCATTCCCCGAGAGCGATTTCTCGTCAGTTGAAATGTATACAGTTAAAACTGTGTTGAACAAACTGATTTACTATGGCGTGAGTGTGCTCGATTTGTCTACGAGTAAACCCAACCAACTTTATTTGCAAGGAATATACAAATACCAACACTGGAACGAAGCTTGTAAGTTTTTTGGAGACTCTGACACAGAATCGGGACAATACGTCACCAAAGACCTCAACTTGATGGGTGTTGACATGGCCGAATACATGTACTTTTAGAAGCACCAATGACAACATTGGTCATGGCACTGGACTTAGGTTATTCGGGTGATATCATGATACAAATGACGCGAGAAGCAGAAATCACAGGGCCAGTGGTAAGAATTTTTAAAATGTTGTTGTAAATAAATGATAAGGAGTAATCATAATAAGTTGTAATTAGGAGCAATGTTGCAATATGTTCAGCTAGTTATCGAGCTAGTTACAGCACTCAATTTAATGTATTACACCTACGAATATTTACGATTGAATCAAAATTTTTAAAACAAAACCAATTTGTTCAGTCAAGTGTTGATGCAATGTTTGAGCAACATTTTTTACTTCTTTTAATAATAGAAGACTTCAAACCATTTTAAAACCGGAACCTGAGATAAAACCGAGTCTACGGAGTTTACCGAGTGCAGCAAACCAGCAAACCCAAGTTGACTTCAAAGACCAACTTTGTCCGCAGTAACTGCGGGTGATTCTAAACGTTATCTCCGCAAGGAGTACACAGTCAAAGAAATTGAAACTCTACCACCGTCAGAACAAGAAAAACTGTATCATGGTTATTCAGCTAAATTTGGAAAGGAAGTCGTATCTACATGTACAGTGGGTGAAAGTCTGTTAAGTCTTTACTCTCACTCACTCAGAATAGCACTCTGATTGAATTTATGGGTCATGACGTCAAATTAGACTCAGAAGAAGTGTTAACCAAAAATCTAGAGCGAGATCCCATTATCAGTCTGAGCATGGGTGCCGATCTCACGGTTTGTTACAAGTATGGATGTTATCTTTCTCTGCTAGTTTTAGCACTAATTACAACCAAACATCTTTGTTTCAACAAAAAGAACAAACAAAACTTTCTAGCTTTGAAACAAAACTTTCTTCCTTTGTAACAAAAACAACAAGTGACGGAACAAGCAAGCATGACTCAAGCGAGCCCAGCAAATCTAGCAAAAGCGAGCATCACAAGCGACCCAAGCCCACCAACCCAACCAAGCCCACCAAGCCCGAGCAAAGCAAGTCTGACCCAAGTGACTAAAAACCAAAACATGAGAGTAAAAAATCACAAACGAATTGCCCTGGGTAAAAGACTTGCAGAACATAATCGTAAAAAGAAAGAACAACACTTGGTGTTGTTAAAACGACCCAGAGTGAGCATGACCATGAGCAACAACACAGTAATTACAATTATTCACAAACCGGAAACTATTTGGGGTTGGTTTTAGCAGGATTTGGTGCAGGTCTTTTCGTGTTGAAAGCAATGCAGAAAGCCAAAACCTGAGCCAACACACAATCCAAACCCTGACCAAAAGCTGCACCAACAATTTTAGAAATGGAGTAACTTAAAACCAATTAAACTTGTTTTTCTTAATATTAAAACAACAAATGGCTATGACAACAAACACAAAAGATATCAACGTGGTTGTACCATGGTCAGGTCGTGAGTCTGATTTTGATGGGTTATGCAATGATAGCTAAAAGAATCTTGAAATGGATGTCACCTGATTTAGATAGAATGAGTGTCAAAGATACCACAAAACTGTCAGCATTGATAGCATGGATCGACAGCAACCAAAGAGTGGTTGATAGCACAAGAACTAATTCCGGGTAGCATTAATACAACAAAATCTAACAGTAAAAGCGAAACATTTTAAACTTGGTTTAATTTAAAAAGAAAGCATGGCAGAAGGAGGGACTGACATAGAATTGGATCCTGTTGACAACGCGAGAAATGAAACAAGTGAAGCAGATCAAGAAGACCGAGCACTGAATGTTACCTTGGATACCCTTGATCCCCCACAGCAAGAAACCACGTTTACAGACACGACAGACACAATAAAGCCCAGAGAAGACACCTTAGATAGAGGTAACGGGACACGGACAAAAAATGGCAACCGCTGGAGAGAGAAGCATTGGTGAATCTGTTTCAGGCAATGCTGCCCAGCGAAAGAGAACACCGAAAAAAGAAGATAGAGGGTTTCTGGGACGAGGCCATGGATGCTACGGACATCAGGAAAAGGAAGGCAAGAGAAGACGATCAGAGTGGTGAAGAAGAAGACAAGAAAAAACTGGCCAAAGAAGACGGGGACAACATCCAGGAACCGTACGACATGGAGATCGAATTAACTTCAGGTGGGAACAAACAAGTCGTGGCAGAAAACAATCAAGAATTGACAGTGGATGATGCAGATGGGAAAAACGCAGACGCGAAAGTTCTAGACACAAAAACCTAACTTACTTTCGGGGTGGGGTGCAAAGAACCTGGAAGAAGGGAACATCATGGGTGTGAAGGTCAACAGAAGACGCTCATGGTGAACCGTCCAGACAACCAAGTCAGCTAAGTCAACCAAACCAACGAGGGAAAGGTCGAGGTAGGGAAGCGCCAACAACAGAAGTGTTAGTATAGAAATGTTTTAATCTCATTTCTCGATATGTCATGATCTATGCTATATTACTATGTGCGATGCTTAGAATAATCACTCTAAATGCAAATGGGCTCCAAAACCAAGAAAAGAGAGAAATTTTATTCAACCACCTGAGCAGGGAGAAACTTGACATCATTTGTCTGCAAGAAACTCACTAAGGGGGATGAAGACTTATGGCAGAAAGAATGGGGAGGGGAAATTATTTTCAGCCATGGCGAACGTAACGCTAGAGGAGTTGCTATTCTAGCATCGACTGGAAGTCAGATTAAACTCAAAAATCCTGATTTTGACAATGATGGTAGAATTGTAACATGTGATATTTGGTGGATGGGAAAAAATCTAAACATTTTATGTATTTATTCGCCTAATTGTATGTATCGCAGGAAAAAATTCTTCCAAAATCTTAGCAAGTATTTGCATGAAGGAGTTAATTGGATTGCCGCAGGCGATTTCAACAGTCAGATTGATTTGGAAAGTGCTGACAAGAGTATAAATGACTTTAAAAATGTTATTTATGAGCATGATATGGTTGATGTATGAAGATTTCTCTATCCAGATGATCATGGATACACCTTTTTTCATCGTGTTCTTAAAAGAAGCAGTAGATTATACTACATTTTACTTTCTCCAGAAATCTCAAGTCATACACTGTATTAGTGATGCAAATGTCTGCTCCGTAGGTTTATCGGATCATTTAGCTGTTATATGTAGACTTGATAAAAGAGAAGTTGTCAAGGGTTCTGGAAGGTGGATTTGTGATAATTCCCTGTTAGATGATGATAATATGTGTGTTGAGTGAATTCACACTTTTTGGACATTTTGGAAAACTCAAAAAGACAGATGCCAAATTTTAAACCGGTAAGATAGTGGGAAAAGGAAAGTTCAAGAAATTATTAGGAATTACGCTTTTGAAAAATATCAAAAAGAGAAAAAATACAAAAGTCAACTTCGAAAAGATCTTACAAAACATCTGAATACTGCAAATCCTAACGGTCACACTATCAGTAATATCGAACACAAAATCAGAACTTTTGAGATGAAGGATTTAGACAGAGTTAGAGCCAGGTTGCATGTTCATTAAATGGAGGAGGAAAGACCATCCAAGTATTTTTTTCAATCTGAAAAAAATCAGACAAAATTACAATTTCATTTCCTGTTTAGTGGACGAATTTGGTAAATACCAAAATGGACGATTGGAAATGTGCCAATGTGTCAATTCCTTTTATCACGATTTGTAAACCAGTGAAGGAATTGTCGATGAAGATTTCAGTGAAGTTCTCAATTCCATTAACAATGCAGAATTAGATGAAGATGTTATTCAGGAGTTGGAGAATGAATTTGACGAATCAGAAATTACTTCAGCTGTCAATCAATTAAACAAAAATAAATCACCAGGTCTTGATGGCCTGACGGCAGAATTTTACCAAAAATATTGGCATCTGATTAAGGACGATTTTAAAGAAGTAATTGCTGAATGTAGCCGAACAGGAAGTCTTCCCAAATCCATAAATATGGCCTTGATTCGTTTAATTTATAAGAATCGAGGAGAGAGGAGTAATTTGAAAAATTGGAGGCCCATTAGTCTCTTAAATGTGGATTATAAAATAATCTCAAAAATGGTTTGTAATCGCATTTAAACAATAATGCCTGTCATCATTGGTGAAGATCAGTCGTGTGGAGTGGCAGGAAGGAATATTCAAGACAATCTGATGATTCTTTGAGACAACTCGAACGTAACACAGGATATAGCACAGCCCATAGGCATGCATTTATCAAAATAAAATTGGCCGTTATGGGAAAAACCAAGCAAATCAAAATCGCTTGGATGGACGGGAAGTAAACGAAAGGCCGATTTAATATCCGACTTAGCCATCAGGGCACTGCGTGGTAAACCTGCGATCATAGTTATCGCCTCATCAAAACTCGTGTATGAAACGGTGGTGTCTGCGGGATCAATGAAATCATTCACCGATTTGCCGATAGGGGACGATAAATTATGGATTAACCAAATTCACCAGGAGTCTGTGTGGGCACCAGGCCCATAGGCGAACAACGGAAATGAGGAAGAGGCTGGGACAAAAACGGGCCAGCAACGCGACCCAAAGCAACTTCACGATCAATTTTTGACTGCAGAATGTTGGGATGTTTGCGAGCAAATGCAGAATTACGAGCAGAGGTACTAACCCTGGGACCTGAATAGCCTACCCGGAAACCGCGCAAAAAACCTTCTTGCAAAAAGTGGGAGTCCTGAGTATTAGGGTAAGCCCGTAAAAAAGGAAGCATACTACTTAGTTTTACTGGGGTTGATGCCAGCTGCCGGCACCCGTGCTGAGACGCGAGACTGTGAGTTTTCCCGACAACGGGTTGCGGGGTGGCCAAATGCCCTGCAGGTGGAGCAGCGATGCGCAAAGCGACACAACGGGCGATTGCACTGACCGCGGTTGAAGTCGTTACATGTAGGTTGACCAACCCCGGCGACTGGGCGCCGAGCAGGCCCGAAATCGGACCAGGGGTTGGTGGCAGTGGAGGGGGCACGCTCGCATTGCTGGTACGAACGGAAATTATGCTGGTGCGAAACGGGCGCACCAAGCAGCACCAGCCAAAGTTCGGCATCAATAGTTGCCCAAGAGCGCGACGGCACACGCGCCTGGCGCAATCGAAACTGGATGTCGTACTCGCGCCAACCATACCCCACATGTCGAAATGCTGCCGAGCGAATAGTGTCCGCGTACTTCAGTAACGAACGCGCGTGGGTAGGATGGCGCAACAAATACACAGATGCAAAAACTAGAAACGCTGACGTCCACTGCTCGATAGACGTTATACGCGGAGCCTGCTTATGGGGACGAATCTGCCAAAGTGGGGACTCATTGGACCCGATTGTAAAAAGTGTCTCGTCAAAGGAATTATCCAAGCCGGTGCCGCGCGACGACTTCAACAAGGTTCCGAATTCTACGTACTCCCCCCTCCAAATTTTGTCTTTTAGATGTTGAGGAATCGTGGCCCCGAGATCGTCACAGACGCTAGTTAATGGCATATTCGAATCGGAAAAGGAGGTAATTGACAATGTGCTTGGAGCTAAAGTTCCCGACACCACGGGCGTGAAAATGGAAGGTTGCGGGGCTAATTCAAAAGGAGTAGCAACGGGGGACTTACCCGGCTTCAAAGTTTGTGCCGAGCTCCCTCCAGGCCGACTGATGGTAGCGGGCGCTGGCGTTGCATGGTTAGCCTCAACACTTGCACTGTCTGGAATCATTCCGACCGTAGCCAATGGTGTAATAGTGGTATCCGGACCGGGCGATGCAAGCTGCGGTGCACTAGACCCCGCAAGGGCCGCAACCACCGACGTATCTTGACGGGAAGACTTGCGAGGCCGCCCCCGAGCACGCTTCGCTCCACTCGTCGGCCCAGAAGGAGCCCGCCGCTTGGAATTGGCGCGGGGCATAACTAACAAAATTGCTTTTGCAAAACAGACAGATTTTCTCTTTTCCAACCAAGCGCCACGGCTGCTCAAGCAAAAGTGACCGGGAGTAACTCTCTCCAATGCTACTACCATTTTAAGGTCACGCCAGTAACTAGTTCGAGGCATTAAATCACCTTGCCAGCAACCGCAAGTAAACACTACTGACCCACTTAGTGACAAGAGCCTCCAATGTTCCGCGGTGATAAATTATTTGAAGCTGCAATTTATTTTGCCTCAAATTGATTATGTCAATAATGAAGATAAACAAGGTACCATGTTAAGTATCGATCAAGAAAAAGTTTTTGATTGAATAGAATGGAGTTATACATGTATGTTTGGAGTTATGATTAAAATGGGAATTCCCAATAAACTTATTAAGTGGGTGAAAATTATGTACAACAATCCTACTAGCTCGATTCTGGTTAACAATTATATCACTGAGCCGTTTTATGTTACCAGAGGTATTCGTCCTGGGTGCCCAATGTCACCGCTTCTCTATTCGATATGTGCTGAAGGTTTGGCTTGTTTACTAAGACGTAACCATATTATTAGAGGTATTCCTCTGCCGAATAGCAGACTATCAAACTACTTCAGCACGCAGATGACACAACGATATTTATTTCTGAAGAAGGTGATTTTGACGAACTTGAGCAAGTCTTCCAAACTTACAGTAGAGGTTCGGGTTCTAGAAATTCAATGTCTCAAGAAGGTATAGACAAAACTCAGTTAAATGGAAGTATCTTTTTGACTATTGTTTATCAAAAACCAGTGGCGACTTCAAACTCGGATGGTATGTTTTCAGTAATCCTAATGCCATTCATCGTGAAGCACATCGTATTATAAAGATCTTGTTTTAGCTTACCATAGCGTTGGTGCTAGAAACGCCTGTTGCTACTCTTGTGTCAATGAAACAAAAAGTCTACCACTTTGGAAAAATACAATTATTGTTGGAAATGCTGACAAGGATTTGAACAGTAGTGTACTCTGAAGTAGTGGAATTAACTGCCTGGGTCAAATAATCGAGAATAATAGAATAATGTCATTTCGTAGACTAACTGACACTTGTAATATTCTTCCAATTAATGCTGGCCGCATTACAACAGGTCCAAACAGGTTTATAAAACCTGAGTTCACAACAGAACATAGAGCAGGCCCCCCAAACCATTTTCTTAACACAGTTACTTTATCAGTGGATGATGATACAATTTTAGATTGGTCTCAAGTTGATGTTAAAACTGTATATAGATATTTAATTTCTGCACAATTTACTGCTCCTGTCGCAGAAACTGTTTGGAGTGATTTTTTCAAGCTTAGTGTGACCAATTGGAAAGAAATCTGGTTGAGTAAAGAGTACAATAATATAGAAGCCAAGGACAAAGATATCTGGTTTTCAACTGAAGCACAAAATTCTCCCAACCAAAGACAGGTTGAAGAAGTGGGGAATCTGTAACAATGACATTTGTCCTCTTTGTAATTTAGAGACCGAGACTATGGAGCATTTATTCATTGGTTGTACAGTAAGTCTCGTATTGAGGCTTGGATGTTTGTAGAAAATTTAATCAGAAGGTATAATAAGAAACCGACTTTCTCATCAGATGCATACAGAATCTTGGGAATTGATATCAAAGATAGTGTGTGCTTAATTTTAATTGGACGACTGCATAGAATCATTTGTAAAACAAGATGTACATGTAAATATGTACAGCTGGAGAGTCAATGTAAACTAAGTATTCTTTCCGAGTACAAAGCATCTCTTAGAAGATTTCTAACATTAGAAAAAATGAGATTGGGCGCAAATCTGTTTCAACTCGTTCACATGAAAAATTCTGCTCTGTGTTACTTCAATCGGGAGAGCCTAAAATTTAATTTCTAAACTTTCATTTATTTTCCTGAGTTTTTATTTGTATAGCACCAATTCTGAAAATTTTGTTTAGTTTAATTAATCAAATTGGTGTTATTGATATATGTACATGTATATATTTTCAATTGTCACACTTTTTGTGATTAAAAAATTGTGACAATGTCATGTTTATTGTGTATATAAATGAAATAAAAGGAGCCGTATACACATGTGGCTCCATTTATAAAAAAAAAAAACAGGAGGAAAGAGGAAGAATGATGTTTATAAATAATTCTAGAATAGACAATTTCTATAAATATTATAATAGAAAAGACATACCGAAACCCCGCTATGAAAATTTTGCATACCGAACAGGTAAAGGTCTGTTTTAAAAAGCTGTTGGTAGATACAAAGAAGTATTGTTAACCAGTAAAAAATCCCCAGCGTATTTGTAAAACTAGATACAATAAGAGATAACACGAAACAAGCAGGGTATCGAAATGGACCAAAATTGGTTAGAAACGAACTGGGTTTCTGTGATTATGGAAAAAAAATTCAAGAAGTGCAATCGACTTTAGCTGACATTTCACTTGAACACCAATTAACGGAACAGAATGAGAAACAAGTGGCAGATCAAGTAAGTGAAACCGTAGAAAACCTCACTCAAGACACGGAGGTACATGTCCAAACCAAAATTGGGAAAATACCCAGTAGAGAACTTAAAGGTCATGACAAAATGATAAAATTGATAAGAGGTCAAATGCAAGTTGTGAGAGCTAAAATTAGCGAATATGAAAATGAGATAACATAACTAAAAAACGAAGAAGAAACCTCGCAAAGAGAAAACCGTACAGAAGAACTATGAGATCAAATAATAGCAAGTAAATCTATTATACACAGACTTGAAGGTGATTTAAAAAACCAAATCAGACAAATTACAGAACTAATTGATTTTTATGCATTCAGATATAACACTCGGTGAAAAAATCAGAACTGTTTTTAGAGAGCAAGGCGTTACGGTCGTATTTTGTCAGCTTTTGCTTTAGCGATCACTTCCATCGTGGCTAGCATAGTGGCTGCTGTCAGAGGCATAGGTATAACACCCGAGCCAATAACCGGGCCAAAATCAGGGAGAGTGTTGAGTTGGTTCTTTAATGTTGCGAGTAAAGCTATCAGTTGGGCAGCAGAACACGTATGGGCTTTGTTTTTGGCCGTGGGTGCTTTGGTGTTGGGTTATTTTAATTCTGGTAAAAAGTAAGAAGATAAACCCTGTCAAAATTTTTAACACCTTGTTCAAATTGTTCAAACCAAATCAAAGCCAGTGAAATTGCGGCCATTCCGAACAAAAGTGCCAGTTTTTCGTTTTGGTGAGTGCCTAGATGGGTAGTAGTCTTAGTAGCAGCTGGATTTGCTTGAGGTACACGAGTTACGTTACTCTGGCTTACATTACTCTGGCTTACGTTACTTTGGCTTACGCTTTCTGAATTTGGTTTAAACTTGTCAGGGTCTTGCAGTTGTTCAAAATCGCCCAGGTCTTGCGGAGTTGGCTCTTGTTTAAAATCATCTAGGTCTGACTCTGGTACACTTTGTGTGTCAATGTGGGTGCATGTCTTTGGTTGCGATTTGTAAGTTGTTGTATCCCTCAAACGTTCCGATTCTGAGGTCCAAGTTCGATGGTACTAGATGCAAACCTGGTCTCACTACAAAATTCAAAGGAGTTTGGCATACTGTAACGAGTCTTGAAATTGTTCGATCGATTGTTCCAGATCTGGTTCTGAGTTAACCACTTGCTGCTGGGTGCTTTTTTTAAACTGTTATATGCGCTACCGGGCTGTTTTTTCTTATTTTCATTTTCAAAAATCTTCAAAAATTCATATCTTTTGTTTCTGAACATAAAATGACTGTCTCGTGGCGAGTCTAGCCCTCACGAGCAACTTCAATTGACCCATCGGTTTTGCAGCCACGCCGCCTGCTCTGTATAGAGCCCCCATTGTGAAGTGTTAAATAAGGGCTCTTTTGTTCTGGGCCTTGGCCCAGTGCATTGCCATACTGCCGTGTTGCTTTGCAGAGCGATTAACGGTCGCGACCTCGGTGTATAATTTGCGGTGAGTAAATGGGAAGCTGTGCCCACATGCACCGGGCTTTGTAAACTGTTCAATGAGTGCCGGCCATGACAGACAAATGAATCATGTTTTAAAAAATGGGGTCTAAAAGTGTTGTTTTTTTTGCGCCGCTGCTGCATATAACTTTTGCTATTTTTTGAAGCTATTGGTTTTTTTTTTCTGTTTTATATATTTTCCCATCTACAAAACTTACATCTTCCCCAAACCACTCTCATATTTTATCTCCCAACTTGTTCATTTTCCCTCCTACAGTGTAAGTTTTAGTTCAAAATGGATATTTCCTTTCCCAAAACTTTATCCTCCCAACAATTTTGAGTAAAACCTTAGAAACTAGTAAAATCAAGTACATATAGAAATACACACAGATAAATATTTGGAGAGAACTTCTTTTTCTCTTTTTTTCTTCTTGTGTTTTCTTTTCATTTCTCATTGAAATAGTTGAAATAAAGCAGGGGGCGACGCAGAGGGGCTGGTGGCACGTGTCGCACTCGAAGTGTGTCTTCTTTCACTGACCACGGGAAGCACAGAGGACACACCGCCGGTAGCGGAAGTTGCCATAGCTGGTCCTCTCAAAGTCCACGGGGAAGTGTCGGCCAACAAAGTGGGAGTTGGTGACTGGTGGAGTATTGTGCTGGGGTGGTACTCGAGCAAGGGCTCGTCCAACAGCAGCTCACGGACAAGACTCAAGCGGTAGTCAAGGAAGGAGAGGCGGTGACCAACGGCCAGGTACACGGCATAGCTGTTCACCAGCGTCAAGTCGAGCAGGTAGAAGAAGAGCTTCTTGTACCACTTGAGGGACCTATGAGTAGCTCGATGATTTGCCGCTAGTTGGTCGCTCTTGTCAACACCCCCCATCAGGGTGTTGTATTCGATGACGAGGGTCGGTTTCTACATTTCCTCCCCCATCCTGTCTTGCTTGCCGGAGCCATGGATGTCTGCTGTATGCATGGTGGAGATTATACGGCTGTTGCGCTTGTCTCGCCACACCATGGCCAGAAGAGAACTGCTGACGCCCAGGTCGGCCGACTGGAATGCTGTTTCACCCCGCTTCAGCTTGACGGACTGCAGGTCTTTCAGCATCCCTTTTCTGTTGGCCATGACGGTGCCAACGACGTTGAACTTTTGGTTGTGAAGTCGTCGAAACAAATCGGGACTGCTGAAGGCCCGGTCGAGGGCAAGGTTGTAACCCATGCCACTTAGGTCGTTCACCAGGTCCATCACCACTTGTGTAGTTGCTGGGAGGTCTCCCTTACTTTGGCCGGCGTAGATTTTGAAGTTGTAGCAGAACCCGGTAGCATTCCCAGTGCTCTGGCACAACCTGTACATCTTGATGCCGAAGCGGGCCCTCTTTCTGGGGTTGTAGGTAGCGAAGCGGAGACGCCCGTAGAACTTCAGAAGGGAGTCGTTGACAGAAATGTCCCGTCAAGGAACGTAGACAGTGGCAAACCTCTGAGCAAGATGGTCGACGACTGGGCGCACTTTAAAGAGACGGTCATCACAGTCCTCCGGCATGGCTGTGTTGTCGGGACTGCAGGATGGCAAGAAAGCGATCTCGGGGTATGACGGATGGGAATAGGCTCATCTTCAGTAGTGGGTCGGTGGACCAGAAGCTATGAAGGGTAGGGTGCTTCGCAATGCCCGTCATTATGCAAAGGCCCAGAAAGGCCTTCAGTTCTCTAGCGTTCAGATCAGTCCATGATCGCATGTGCGCCGATGTCGTAGTGGGCCTCTGCACGGCATACCGGTTGGTCTCTTGCACTATCTTGTTGTAGAGAACATCGTCAAAAAACAGCTCCAAGGCTTCACTGCAGGTTGAGCTGCGATGCAGACGGGGATCGACAGCACCACCATTACCAGTGAAGCCGTACTTCAGCGGTGAACTGTCTTCATCTGTGCACCGGAATGGTGCGGCACTGCTGCTGGTCGACGCGGCGGTCTGTGCAGGGGACTTTCTCTTGCATTTGCCGTTTACCGCCAAGGGTACATCCATGTGTCAATTTCTGCATTGACATAAGTGCAGTGCAGTGATAATCTGCTGCGAGTGCGAGTTGATAAATTGTTGACCCCAAATATCACATCCCGTAGACACTAATGAAGTCCATGCTACCATCGACTTGATATTTAGGGAACGCAACAATATTGTCACCTGGTATACATGTAGGTATAGCACAGTCAAACAAGATCTTTCTTACCGTAAAGTACACATGAAAATTAAACAAAGCTGATATAAGGGTTGGGATCGACAATTAAGTCAAAACCTGCACTACACGTAGTCGTTGCACAATAGACTGCAAAGTTTATCTGATTTTTTAAAAAAACGATAAGAATCTGTACGCCAACGATTTACGGCTTCATCTGTTGTTATCCTTGGTAATTTATAAAATGAAGTTATGTCAGGAAACTTGGCCTAAAATGAATTGTCTGTGTAAAGGAGAATAAACAAGTCACTAAAATTAACTCCCATAATTTTAAGAACTAAAAGAAAAAACATGCAAGTTGTTAGATTTGAAAACAGAGTAACAAAATATGGAAGAAATTTCTCACATTTTTAACTTTACTAAAAATGACCAAACGTTTCAATTACAAGACTCCATGGATAATTTAAAAGGCAACAAAGCTGTTAGCGTTTAAAAAGTAAGTTTTCACCCTGGATATTTTAACATTACAACCTCTACCGAAATCAACTGGCAAACTCACATTGATGGTAGACCGAGAGAAAGGAGGCCCGCAAGGCTGAAAGAGCGTGAAGGACGTGAAGAGCACGATGTACCACCACCAGAACCAAATCCGATATTACCACAACTACCTCAAACAAACACGGGACCTGACAAATAAGATATTGATATGAGTTTTTCAGAATTAATTGAACTTACAGTGCCATTGTCAGAATTCGAGGCAGACAGTTCGGTTTTGTTTTATAACTTAATAAATGGTTTTATTCGAACTTCAAGACAGGAAATTTAGAAGAATTTAATAATAACACGATACAAAAATTTAATGAGCTCAACAAACAAAAAACCAAATTTGAGAATCAACAAAAAAGAACATTGGAAGAAGAATTATCAATTCCTAAAATAAAAGATAGGGCATTTATGTATCTAATGCTTTTAACTCTAGAAAAATATCAATATTTATGTAGAAGCCAGTCGCATTGCATTGAAGTTATTCAAGAAGGATTTGTAGACGACAATTCAGATGAAAGAACGAGAATAATTAGAAATGCTCAATCTGAACCCAGAGATGCTCTTTTAGTTGGGGGGATTTAATCGTTTAATCATTCAATGGCTTCACACTGGGACAACATCGGGAGGCCTTTTGCAACCTGGAGAGCACAGTAGCATCGTCATTCCTCTTGGATTTTACGACATTCATTGGTTCGAATTTGCTTTATATGCAATTCCTGGTGTACATGTAAGTTTCAAAGTACATCGAGATTCAAAATTGGTTACAATTATGGTGACAGACGTATCTTAGATTGCGGTTGGGTAAAGAAGTTGGTAAGTTGCTCAAAAGATAAGATAATGTATTTTCTTGAAAGCTCTAATCACAATAGATAATTTGTTTTTATATCTGTTTATTTAAGTTAATTGATCTGGGTTTCAAAGAAATAGTTTATAAAGTCTATTTCTCTTTCGTATAGATTTTAGTAGGCCTTTAGTAATCCAGGGATTTTCAGGTAGTTTATTATTATGTCTACACTTTGCAAAAGGCATGCATTAATCAATGAGATGAGTTTACTTATTTGGAAGATAATTGTGAATACTGCAAATTTACTCCATCACCAACAGCAACCGAATCCCAGTCATCCTAACTAATTCATCTTTACATGTCGGGCGGAAGTATGGTATTTCTTTTCAATGTGTGCATGTACATGTAGGTTTCTGCTGAGTTTAAGCAAAGTCAAAGCCAAAGAAAATTATTGGAAGGTGATCACTGAAGTCCAATAGAATGATGAAAGTGGAGGATAGTTCAAGTGAAGAAATCATCAATCAATGTTGCTGATTTTTGAGTTATTCTAGTTGATTCATCATTGTAGGGCAGAAAAAAAAATGAGTATGTAAGAAGTTTTGTCACCATTAGTTGCAGCTTGAGTTTCATTATAAAGAAGATCAATGTTAAAGTCCCCCATCAACTATCATTTTGTTGTTTCAGCAGCATTTTTTCCAGCACCACAGCAACTGCGATTCTCTGCATAGGTTCTTCCTCTGGCTTCAAACTGAATTAATGTAGAGTTAAATTGACATTATGTGATAGCTTTCAACTGGCTTATAACATTAAGTTGGATTAACCCCTCTTTTACCGTATGTAAAATCAGCAAAACTTGGCGGTTTCTGTGTGCTGGTTTCAGTCTCCGCCTGGGCTCTTCACACAAATTTATCGAAATCCACCAATGAGGGCAGCAGACAAATCTTGGCAAAAATGTTTTAATGATGCATACCATAGACAGGTTTGCCACTTACTATAACACCAATTTATCGAGATTTAACTGGGATTAACCTGAATTTTGGAATCCAGGGTGTGAAAGTGTGGATGCGTTCACAGTTAACTAGTCAGGTATTTGTCTCGGATTTTGCACGTTCTCACTTGATTTTACCGCGAAAGGTCAATTCCCACCAGAAAACTGGCATACTGCCAAATCCCGCCAATGGGTGACTGTTGTTTGCCTCATCTATTTTTAAAGACGGGTGTGTGAGACAGTGCGAATGTCCGTGTTACAGTGAAATTTTAACACAACAGGAATCGTGAGTGTGCTTTAGTACACATGCATGTACATTATGATTATTTTCAGTGGAACTGACCATGAACCCCCTCCTCTGTAAAATGACAGGACAATAAAGGACCCCTTCTTGTACATTTTAGAATGGACAAGGCTATTTTCATTCATTGCCTGCAGTGCATGCTCGCAACGAATGAATTAAAAAAACGTAAACGTGCGCACGGCGATACTATAGTGGCTCTGACTTAGTCTTAGCTGGTTCTAGCCTTTCGAGGAGACTCCGAGCATGCAGCTCCAGCGATGGCAAAGACTGAGGCCATGTCCAAAACGGGCTTTCAGAAGTATGGTCAGGTCTATTGTGTCAGGAAATGGAAAAATGTATAATTTTTGTGGGTTTAATATCTTACATTTCTTATTCTGCTCCCCTCGTTCCCGGGATACTCTCCAACCTTATACAACCCAAACGGAACTATCTGTAGTATGCAATGGTGGAGGTCATGATGTTTACCTCACTTACTAATCCAGTCCATTGTTTTAGGGGAACTTTCCCACAGTCCTGACCAAGTATTTTTAGAAACAGAATGTCAGTTTTCATTGTTTGGGAGATTCATGAAACTGGAGGTTGCAGGTTGTTGGAACCTGGGAGAAAATCTGCTGATCCTGCTGATTAGCAGAGTTACACAATGAACCTTCAAAGGTTTGACCAATGGGGAAGCTTATATGCAAATCAAACTTTGAGGAAGGTTTGGTCAAACTTGCAAGTGACCAATCATAGTCTTGATGGAAATGTCCATCAAGAGACTATAACAGGCATTTAAGGGCCTATGTTGGGGTCAGAATTCAGTCTGCACCACCACCCAGCAGACCACTGGTCAACAGCCCGACACTCGAGTCTACACAGTAGCCATATGGGGTGAGTTGCTGTCCTTAGTAATCTACCTGTGTGTAACTTCATTTTAAATTTATTTTGATTACTTAGTATAATAGACTGTGCTACTTCTGATGTTGATGGACTTGTATTGTTAGCTTGTTTTTATGATCAATCACAATCATGGCGTTCACATGAAGTTATTTTATTGTTTACTCTTCTCTCCATTTGTTCTGATTACCCCCTTGTTTGGCACACTCATTCAACAATGTCCTAGTTTGTAATTAAGGATGATTGCACACCTTGTAAGGATAAATTTCTTTTCTATTATATAGCTCAAGTGGCATCTGTGTTGAATTGTGTTGAGGCAGATGTAGTCAGTAGTAGGAGAGAAGTCAAGTTAGCATATCCAGGTTAGCTCCGGAATTATATTGTATATTTATATTCCAAGCAGTTTCACACTCTGACTTTTGCAACTCTTTTTACATGATTTTGTATGCCAAATTGGAAAGTTAGTATGTGCTCACCAACACAGATTAAGAGGTTCTACTTGTGCGCTAAGTCATTTTATGATGTGTTGTGTGAAAAGTACCCAAAGAAAGTGTTGTGTAATTGGTCGCATGCCTTCAGTAGTCCAGTTTAACAGCTGTGTTTTGGTTATAACAAGAACTCAAGGCTATACACTCCAACCACTGTGTATGACCTATGACTTTTTACTACCATTGTGTGTGTGCACAGTATTTGCACCATGCAGGTTGTGTGTAATAAGTGCTGTATTATCTACTGTACATGTAAGTAATTGTGTTATTTTCCTAATATTACAGGGGTACGTCGGTCTGTCAACCCATAGACCATCCAATCAGTCTGTTTTTAGTAGTGTTGTATAAAAAGGAACAATGTTGACAACAGGTACTAACTTTTGAGAAAGGAACTTTTATTCTAAACTATTTTACAGCTTGTACAAGAGAGAGTTGGAGTACTGCGCATAGAGATGTTGCTTGGAGAGTGGAGAGTGGTGAAAATAGGGTTGGGAACACAGGCTGGAAGAACAAGGGTGAATCTAACTACAATCTAATTATAAAGTAATAAATCCTAGACCAGAAGTCTGCCAGAGGAATGTGGTAAGAAGGCCAAAGCGATAAAAGTGGGTCCTTGTGTAGGAGTGCTCTTAAATCAATTAGGAGGCTTGACCCTACAGGGTCAAAAGTTAAAGGCTCCTAATCTACTGCTGGGAAAAATGTACATGGAGTCTACTGTAGATGCAAGTGTTCTTATTTTTACAAGGGGGGAAAAACGCTACATGTTAACCCTATTTTATTGAGGAGAGCTTCAATAAAGATTCCGTCAGTTGTAGAGTAAACAACAGAGACGTCGTCCGCTAATCCCAGTCGTATCAGTGAGAACCTTGCGCTTGCCGTGCAGAAACCTATCCGGCAGCCCGGCCAGATAATACGACAATTGTCTTTGGTGTCTGCACGCATTTCCAATATAGTAAAGATCTTCAGGTCAGGGAACCAGACTATTTCATGCTTTCGACCATACTTTGAATAAAATTGAAGTGAATTTGAGTATCGCTGCAAGCAGCTTGTCCTTTAAAAGAAGAGTAAGACAGGTTAGGCCTTTCCTTAAAAGGTAAGTGCTTATAAAATGTAGTTCTGCTACGTATGGACGTTGTTTGTTTAGCAGACGTCAGGCTTAAATGTTATCCTCAACCGGGTTGGCCACGGCTGTTTCCTACCCCATGGTTGGACTACAGTCTTCCTTCCTAACCGTATTTAGACTCGCAGTCGTAGTGCAGTAAGGAGCACCTGGGCTAGCCACGGTGCCCATACTTCAGCGTCAACAAATATGGCAAACACAATCAGCGTCAAGAAATCTAATTTACCCTTTTAAGATTAAAAGTTATACCATCGTATTGGTGAGACTGAACTGGAAAACTGAAGTTGCTTCCAGACATGCCGGCTTTACGCAGGAAAACAAAATGTTTGTTTTCACGTTTTCGAAATGAGAGGAGGCTGCTACGTTGTTATTTGATTTCCCATGGCATGGACCCATGAACTGATGTAGCCCCACACATGGTCTTTCCAAAGCCCCACTCATGGTCTTTCCAATGCCCCACTCATGGTCTTTCAAAAAAGGAAGGAGTTTCAGTGTAAGGAGCCGGGGATAACGATAATTTCTGAAGCGCACTGTTTTTTCATAATGCCAGTTTGTGAAGTTCAAAATGGTGGCTGCCAACATTGCCCACTGCAATGGTCAGGATTTGCGTCCTAGGGTACGCAACCATTGTACATGTACATGCATACCCTTGACCCATGTACACCTGGAAGTCATCCAAAAAGCTTAAGAATCACAATACAACTGCCTTAACCATTAAACATGAGCTTTACGACGTCAAATCATTTCATAGGAGTGATAAAATGAGTTTGCTATGAATTCAACTTAGGTTACTTGGGCAATGGCATATTACAAGACCTGGCGCAGATGTCGGACTGAAGTCCTTGTTCTAGCTGCAAACAGTAGTAGTGATGAGGACAACCAGGCCATCTTCAGAGCACCCCAAGCCCCCAGTGGAGGAGAACACAAAGACAAAAGAGGAGTTTCTGGCTCTTGAGAACAAACTACTGGATGTCACTTACTGCTCTGCTTTGGTATGAATCTGAATAAGAGTTCTTATATTGATCAGATTCTTCGTTCAGAAATCTGATACATTTTCATATGGTTTCCTGTGCACTCTTTCATCCTTGGCTCCGATTCGTTTATCCATATTAAGTGTGGCCCCTATGAAGTTTCATCGTTCTGTATTATGCACTTTTATATATCATATATCCTAGAATTCCAACATGACAACGTTTATACGCAAAGGAGAGCAACAAAATATACATGTAAATGACATGCGACATAGTATTGATCTACTTGGCTTGTCATTAACACAGTTTATCTGCATGTGCTTCCTGCCCTCCACTTTTACGCATTAACTGTGTTTTAGCATATATATTCGTAATCACCCAAAAGGGAGATTGTAGTATATCATATGGTGCTTCTGTATCTTCAAATAAGCCTTTGAGTTTAAAATTAAGCGGCATGGTGGTAGCCCTAGTTACTCTGGTTTGTTTCTCAACTTTGTCTCTTTTAGATTGCCTATTGTAGACGAATTGGTGGAAGTGACATGAGAGATATGGTTCGGAATGTGTTGAACGGGTCAGTCAATGTAACTGCCTGTGCATGTATGCCTATTTTTGTTTTTTCTGTAAAAGGTAAAATAAGTTGTGCAGGTTGTGTCAGGGGTTTGCAACCAAAGGATAAATCTGTGTGAGGTCCATTGCTCAACAGCAGGACTTAGCTTATGCGAATTGATACATATTTGCTGTCAATTTGGTACGACCTATAAAGTCGAAAGTAGAGCAAATATTACTTTAAATCAAAATTTAATATACATGTATTGTTTAAGCACAGCTAGAAAAGCTACGAACAGATTAATCAATTGGCGTTGTTATTATTTTTTAGCAGTACTAAAGTTGTTTTGAGCAGTAACGATTAGTTGTTACTACTAGCATACATTCATTGGGAAGTACATGTACATGATGCACTGTACAATATTGGCCACTCAACGAAAGATTTTAGAGACACTTGGTGGCAGAAGAGTTCTTTTTCATTCTCAATCACATTGAACATGTGCACTTAAGCTCAGACGTGGTGTAATTGACGGTAAAGGATTGGTTTATTTGCTGCCACCAAAGTCCTTACAGTTTTTTCTGAAAATAAGTTGTCACTTTTTTGTAACATTTGCAGAAAGTGTCGTTACATCACACAACACAACAGTGTCTGCAGTAAGACACTGAATTGTGAAGTACCTTAAGTATTCCTACCAGAGACAGACCAAGAGCCCTGAGTAATTTGGCGGGCACACCCACAGGAAAACTGTGCCACCAGTCTAGTGTATCATATGGCTTGTTTCCCGGCTGTTTCATATCTTTCGGTGATTTTTACGTAATGAGCAAATAGCCTACTTCTTTGTTTAGGGTCTTATTTGAAAGCTTTAAACCTTTTGTTGTTCAAGTGGAATATGTACATCATTTCCTCAGGTTTATTTCCTCAGGTTGAAGCAATGAAAGTTGTTTAAAGTACGGTAATAACAAAGTACCAAGTCTGATTTTTTTCCGGGGGCATGGGTAAAATATTTTGCGGCATTGAAACGCGCACAGTAATTTAAATTGTAAATGACGAGATCATTGTTGGCGCTGTTCCAGGAAGGTCTGTTTTCTAAAAACTTTGACTAACCACTGCATAAGACAAATGTTTTTCAAAAACGTGTACCACGCTTCCATTCTATTTTTAAATTCTAAGCCAACTCAATTTAAATTTTCTTATCAGTACAAGCATGCAACTTTTCATCAACTGATGTCTGTTTTTCTACCTCTCATAAATGCCATTATATGTAAAACGTATTTTACTAAGTCTTGCCTGGTTGGAAATGTTTTGTTTTGCCATATATGTGGCTTATACTTCTTGTGTCATTAATGTTTCCCACTCTTGCCTGGTCCGTAAACGTAGAATTTAAACCTTTGATCTACTTTTATCCAGGAGGTGTGGACACGCAACACATTATGTAGTTAAGTGTACCTCGTTTCATCATCACGTTGATCGTGCTGGGTGCAATTGCAATGGCCATCCAAAGCCATTGAATTTACCAGAAATATTACTGGTACATAATATTTGGATAGACCATCGTTTTCAGCAAGTGTGCTAAAAGGTTATTATAATGTAAAGAATGAGAGTTAGATAAATAAAAAAACAATCATGATTTGTTGTAACCAGTCGCTTTAGTCAAAAGTTACTTTACAGGCAGCGGGCAGCGTGTTAAGGCATGTGAATGTCTTTTTATCGTAACTAAGTAAAAAAAAAGACTTGTCCAATGCAGACGTCTTTTTTCCTTGATATTTGACGTCTTTTACTCGTCAAAACGCTGACATCTTTTTCTGGTCAGATCAATGACGTTGTTTAATAGTCAGGATGCTGACGTCTTTTGGCTTTGCATATACGACTCAAAAAAGACATTAATAAAACGTCAATATTTGACGTCTTTAAGTAAAGGATAATGCCCAAGGTACGCGATATTCCTGGGTGAGAATGGGCCCGCCGGTTTGCCCTCAGGCCATTCTTATCCACCAATGTCGCTTTACCGAGGGTATTATGCGACTTAACCTCCATCCATGACCTCCCCGCATTGTTTTGCCTCCCCGTTATTTTGTACGAATGTCGCAACTTTGTTTGCAAGAAAATAAACCCGAAAGATTTGTTGTCACATAACTCTTAAATGCAGGCATCCCAATATTTAAGCAATTGTACAATTAAGCTGGGTTCATTCTGTATCAACATGGCATGGAATGAAAGTGACAGTGATGGCGGACTATTCCTAACACAGAATGTATTTCAGTCACAAGACAGTGTTGAGTATCACACTGATGATGTGGTAGCTGACGCCTTAGACTTACAAAATCCTACTACAGCACAATTAGAACACTGTGTCTACCAGCCCATTGTATCTGATATGTCTGACAATGAGCTCCTTCCAGCATCCTTCGCATTAGAGGAAAAAAACATCCAAACTAACCATTTTGAGATGCCGAAAGGAGACGAAGAGATAGCACGAATGAGTAAGAATGAGAAGGTAGGCATTCCCCAGAAAAATTAAAAATGAAGGTGTTTCTTTATAAACTTTGTTTTATGTGATCAGTTTCTTGTTTATTGGAAAAAAGTATTATAAATGAGAAAAAATCAAAGTGGACCATTTCTTTAATATCATATTTCCAACTGAATCTTAACCTTCAGTTTTTATAATGGGAAACAGCTGTAAATTAAATCGCAGACAGATTTTAAAATTGTACCTCGCCAAAATGGTTACAAACCGAACAATTTAAGAAAATAACCACCTTACACGTACATGTAGGCCTATTCTTGTTCAGAATTGTAAAAACACATTAAAAACCTGCCGATTATAAATTTTGTCAAGACGTTTGGTTTTATGTAGAGTAGATTATGTATAACTGATTGTTTTGGAGACATTGTGCACAGGGCAGAGTCACTCGGTGTGCAAAATGAATGTTACTTCCAACTCGTTTTTCTAAGACTTTACTTGAACTAACAGGTTGTGCCATGTATTTTGACACCTTATTGAGGGAAGTTGGCTCTTTTCTAAGACTATTCGGTTTATGACCATTTTTGGTTGGGTAAAATAGTAACATCTTTCCTAGACCACTTATTTTGCTTTTGCCACAAACGTTCGTTGATTTGTGTTTTGCATCGGTACTATAATTGCATACATGTACCTGTAAGATCTTTTGGTCTTAGAACATGAAATTAATCATAATTGTATGACAAAGGCTGCGTGTGTACTAAGCTGCAATTTTAAAGATTTCCAGTGCACACTTCACAGGTTATAGTGCACATGTAAAATCCAAAAAGAAGCTAAATGAGTAGATGTACATGTATATACCCTTTTAGATGATTTTAGATGATTGCAACATCAAAGGAATGGGCTGGCAATTAGGCTGAGAGATTAACCTTTTCACTGAAATTTAAGACTAATGGCATGATGCTTTTAAAACTAATCTTACATTGTATGTTTCATGATAGATACTGTACATGTATATGCCATGGAAAGCACATACAAGTGGAACACCCCCTTTAACTCCTCAAGCAACACCATGTGAAACCAATTGATTTTACATGTACCTTGAACAAAGGTATAAAAACACACCTTTGTTTAGTCTTTGACAATTCTTCTTTCTTGATGTGGATTACATGTACATGTATACAACACCTAGAACTTTACTTGTCTTCAGCAAAGCTCACACTGACATGACTTACTTCTGCATACGTGCAAAGCACATATTTGTCCACACATGATGTGGAATGGCTTTGGGCCCTAATTATAACCTTATTAGGATGTGTATGTTCAAATAGTCAAATTTATGCAAATTAGTAAAAAACAAAAGTGAATTCTATTTGGTACTTTTACAAAAGGCTGGGGCCTCATTTCCATGTATGCAAATGAGGTGGTAGTGGTTTCTGTACAGTGTAAAAGCATTGCATTGCCAGCAATGCACGGTCCTGTCGGACATACAAGGTGTCGGACATACACATCTGATTCCACAATTTTTGAGTATTTGAACAAATAATTGGGGGAGTTAAGCTGATGTCGAGAAAGAAGGAACTCATTGTGCTTTGTATTGTAAATTGGCAGTCTTTTGCTAAAGGGTGCACTGAGGGGATAAAAAACTGTGTCATTTTGGTGTCGGATGTACCGGTATATAAGAAAAGTAAGTGTTATAAAATAAGACATTACATAGAATTTCAAAAGGAAAATGAAAATTCATTTCTGTCATTGTTCACTTATTGGGGCACTCTTCAAACCGTAACAAAACTGGATCAAAAAATTATTATCAGGCTAAAAAACAGAAAATCTTTCAGAGGGGAAATATTTCCCCCAATTTCTTGGTATTTAAAACCAATTTTTCAGTATCATATACATGTGTAAAAGCCAAATTCTTGAATGTTGTTAGAAATGAAGTATGTTTCATGAAAGTATACACCATAAGCTTCAAAATGATATATAATTTGTCACATTTGGACCAGTTTGAAATTTTGGCCCAGAGGTTGATGTTTCCGTGGAACTGCCCAACTAGAGAGTACAGAGTTTACGTAAAGATCACAATTGCACTGAACATACATTGTATCTAATATTTGGACCAAAAATTTACTTTCTAATTTTTTTTCAGACTTTCTGATAAGGCTATAAACAAGATTAAGTGGGCGTTAGGACCTTATCGTCAATGGCAAGGTCAGCGCAACCAGCGAGCCATCAACTGCCCAACACTGAGCATAAGTCCTTTCAATGTTCGTCTCGAGGATATGACCAAGGATGAGCTTAATTATTCTATCGCAAGATTTCTGTGCGAGATGAACAAACAAAAAAGAGAGAAATTTCCAGGACCAACATTTCACGAACTCATGATTTGTCTTCAGCTTTATTTTGACACCATGAATAAAGCCTACAAATTTCTGCAAGATCCTGACTTCTTACAGATCAAGAATACACTGGATGGACTTTATGAAGGATCGTGCCAAGGAGGGTTTGGGGAGTCGACGTAACCAAGCTGAGGTTATAACCTTGGAGGAAGAGGAGGAACTAATGTCAGCTGGCGTTCTCGAAAGCGATAACCCGACCAAGGAATATTACACTGACCCTGAATTTAAACATTTAAGATCTGCTGTTTATGTCTTGTATTTTTGTACAAAATGTATAAACTGCATTTATTGATAAACTGTACAGCATAAAATTTATGAGTTTAAGAAAAATAGGATTTTACTAAATCTGACTGGCATAATCAAAAATACTGTTTACAAATCAGCTGAAACTTTGAAACATAAAAAACATGAGACTTGTCAAGCTTGTTTAAAGTTTGGTACAATGCACCTTGGATCAAATGGTACATGTACGTTTCCATTAAATAAATATCTTAATAAATTACATTATTATTGGTATAAAAACTAATTTTGTAATGTTTTAACAATGAATTCCATTCCAAAACTCCATTATTTTGTAGGAATGGAGAGATGGAGACGTTATCTTTCCAAACAATGGAGAGGTGATGTGATTTGTACACAATAATGTAGCAGCAAAACAATACGGTGACGTCACAAGTGGAGGTTAAGACGTCATAACGACGTCTCGTGCCCACTGTGGGATAGTGACGGACACTGTGGACTGGGTAAAGAAATAAGAAAAGGCATTTGGGAGAAGATTGTTTGTGTACTTGAACATTTGAACAATTCTGGTTTGAAGTTTGTTGATATCAAAAGAGGGGCTGTGTGTGCTGGTGGAAGTGATCTGAGTGCAAATCCGAATAGCTCTTTTCTGAATGGTTACTAGTGGGTGGAGTTGATTGTAGCTTGAGCGTGCCCAGACAATGTTACGATACATGTAGTTGTAGTAAGAAAATAAGGATTACAGTATTATAAACGGTGAATAGAGTGAAAGGAGGAAGGACAGAGCTTGGATAAGACACCTGTCTTCTGTGAAGTGATCTTCCCAATCGAAGAAAGGTGGTCATTCCAGTTCAACTGATAGTTGAGTGTAACTCCTAAGGATTTTACAGAATGTACCTGGGAAATTAATGAATTGTTGATGTAAATGTGAAGATTAACAGTCCTTGATCCAGACTTAGTAAAGAACGTACATTTGGCTTTATCAGAGTTTAGAGAAAGTCTAGTAGCTTGGAACCATGATGAGACATACATGTATGCAAGTTTGATATTAAGAGTCTGGACGAGAGAATGCTGGCTGGTGTTTGAATCGATTATTGCAGTATCATCTGCAAATACAAGAAATGATAACAGTGTAGAAGAAGAGTGCAGGTCGTTTATATAAATTAGGAAAACAAGAGGCCCAACAACTGAACCCTGGGGAACTCCACATGTAATTACTCTCCGTGACGCAGATGCACCAGCAACAAAACTAAACTAAGACCTATTGGAAAGATAGTCACAAAACCATCCAAGAGCCTGTCCTCTCACACCATAGAATTTTAGTTTAGAGAGAAGAAAGCTTTAATTTATTGTGTCGAATGCTTTTGAGAAATCAATGAAAATTCCTGCTGTGAAGAGTTTATTGGATAAAGAGTTAGAAATGCGATCTGTCAACTGGATGAGAGCCATGTCAGTAGAGTGTTTTGGACAAAAACCAAACTGATGTTCAAAGAGGATACTGAACTTAGAGAGAAAAGCAGACAATTGGTTGTAGACAAGTCACTCCAGAATTTTTGAAAAACAGGGAAGAACGAAATAGGTCGATAGTTATGAATATCACAAGAATCACCACTTTTAAATATAGGTATGATTCTAGCAACCTTCAGATTGAGGGGAACAGAACCAGTTTGAAGAGAAAGATTGAAGATGTGATTGAGAGGACGGGATATAAATGGAACACCACATTTTACTACAGAAACATGAATGTCATCGAACCACATAGGCCATCAGTGCAACAGTTTGGGATGTTTGCTTTAACATCCTTCCAAAAAAATTTTGTTAATTTCTTGCCAAGTATTTTTTACATCATATTTATTTTTTTCAAAAAAATGTGTGTGACAGTTTTTCTTGGTGAGTCGAATGATAGAGGTAGGCAATTGTGATAGCTTCTGTACAGACATCCATTGGCTGTGGAGGAGTTGCTCATTGACACCACATCCGGGGCAAAACGACCATGGCACAGAATAAAACTCACCTTGGGAGCCAAGGAAGACCTGCTTACATGGCATGTCTTCCTCCAGAATTTCAATGGGACCATCATAATCCCCGATCAGTATTGGCTGCTTTAGGTCTTCAACTCTTTACCGATGCCAGTGGGGGAAAAGGGTTTGGGGGTTTCTTCCAGGGTAGGTGGTTCCATGGTACATGGCCCCAATCCATACGCGATTCCAAGCCTTCCATCGCCTGGTTGAAATTTTTCCCGGTAATAGTGGCCCTCGCGCTGTGGGGTGGGAGTCTATTGGGCAAAAGAGTGCTAATTCGTTCTGATAACACTGCTGTAGTCTCCATCATCAACAAGCAGTCCTCTAAGTTCCCTCGAGTAATGAGATTAGTTAGATTCTTTGTTTTGCGATGTTTACAAGTCAATGTTCAGTTAAAAGCCTGACATACATGTATACCAGGAACCCACAATAACATACATGTAGCAGATGCGCTCTTTCATTCACAGATACTCCGATTCCGACTCCTGGCCCCACTGGCTGCCCCCATAGGGATGGAGGTCCTACAAAATTTTTTGGAAGCTCTAAATGCCCGTATACATGTACTTCTACTTCTGGGGGCTTCTTTCTCAAGTAGCACGTAGTACATCTACTGTCCGTGACTGTTCTGTGTGCACCTCTATTGTGCCTAACCATGCCATCAACAGAACAACAGCAACAACGGATTCTGCATTACAGCAGCAACAGGCTAAAGGATATAAGGGGCCGACATGTCTCCACATCAACTGCTACTGCCAAGAGATACTTTCAATCATGTTAAACGTGTCGGCATCGGGAAGTGGCATCATGTACACCGGGGTTGTAGAGGTGGCAAATATGCTCGGGAAAGAAATTGTCATACAGCTAATGATTCCAACCACAGTCCTATTGACATTGCATCTATGAAACTGGGTCTGATTAACTGCCAATCAGCATGTAATAAGACTGAGTCAATCAAAGACCACATCATAGGCAATAATATTGACATTACGGCAATCACAGAGACTTGGTTCAAGTTTGGAGATAACAAAGCACCTGCTGAGGTAACCCCCGTTGGTTTCAAACTTGTTCACGCCCCCAGAAAGGGCAGGAAGGGAGGTGGCGTGGCATTATTGTACAAATCTGCACTGACCGCGTCCGTTTCCAAGCAACCACTCGACGACCGTACACCATCACCTACCTCTTTTGAACACATTGAAGTCGACTTAATCCACAACAATCAATGGATACGCATCATTGTTCTCTATCGCCCGCCACCTTCACAGAAAAACAGAGTCCCTTTCAGTGTGTTCACTGAAGAATTCACTGAGCTTCTCGATCGACAGGTGTTCTACTCAGGGTGTCTCATTATCTTGGGTGACTTCAACATCCACTGGGACAAAAACACAAACGAAACCACTGGTTTCGGAGATCTTCTTCTCCAGTACGATATGCAGCAAATGGTGAACTCCGAGACACATAAGTCTGGCCACACTATTGATCTCATTATAACACGCCGATCAGACACCGTTATACAGTCAGTAACCATCTCCGAATTTATATCTGATCACTGTGCCATTCATTGCTACTTAGATCTCCCAAAACCGAAGCATATAAAAAGACAAGTCTCGTACCGTAAAGTAAAATCGGTGGACTTGCACAAGTTCACGAGTGACGTCACTGCATCCCCCTTATTCACCGATCCTGCCACCTCGATAGAGACCCTTACTGATCAGTACAATCGCGTACTCAGTCAGTTAATAGACATCCATGCACCTTTGAAGACTCGTCAAATTGTTGACCGGCCTGCTGTTCCCTGGTACAAGGAGCAAATTACCACTGAAAAATGCAAGAGACGTCAGCTGGAACGAAAATGGCGAAAATCTCGTCTGCAAATTGATTATGACCGTTTCAAATTGCAACGAGACTTGTGTAAACGAACTCTTGAAGAAGCAAAATCAGCCTTCTACATGACAAAATACAAAGTTGTGAGGGCGATCAAAAAGCACTCTATCGTATCATAAATCAACTTACATGTAACATGAAAAGCAACGGTCCCAAACTTCTGGGCATACGTCCAAAAAGGAACTTGCATCTAGTTTCTCCGCATACTTCACCGAGAAAATTGAGCAGATCAGAAAAGACTTACTGATTAATAATCCACAACCAGCAGCACCCTTAACTGAGGTAAATCCAGTCTGGCCTTCAATTTCCACGTTCACAACCTTCACACCAGTGTCTACTGAGGAAGTTGAAAAGATAATCAAGATAGCTCCTGCCAAGTCCTGCAGATTGGACCCCTTACCCACCACGTTGGTCAAGAATCTGCCTGTTCTGGTGGAACCCATAACCAGGATGATCAACATGACATTGGACTCTGGTCAGTTCCCAGACAACTTCAAAACGGCCTTGGTCACCCCAACCGTCAAAAACCAATCCTTGGACTGTAATGATATGAAAAACTATCGTCCAATATCTAATTTGCCGTTTGTGTCAAAGGTCATTGAGAAAGTTGTTGCAGGAAGACTAAATGCACACTTATCAAAATATCAGCTGCGTGAAAATCAGCAGTCTGCGTACAGAAGTTGTCACAGTGTCGAAACGGCCCTTCTCAAAGTTCATAGTGACATAATGTGTGCGATTAAGGTTAAATATGGGGTCTCCCAGAGATCTGTTCTTGGTCTGATCCTTTTTACTCTCTATACAACGCCTCTTGGGGAACTCGCTCGGCAACACAATATCCAGTCACATTTTTACGCAGACGATACCCAGCTGTATACTTCATTCAGTCCCAACCTTGAGGATGATGATACAAAGATGCTCGATTCTCTCATCACATGCTTGCACGACATCCAGAAGTGAATGCTGGACAATTTCCTGAGGTTCAACCCACATAAGACAAAGTTCATGATTATTTCTTCGCCACAACTTCAACACAAAATCAAAATCCAAAACCTACAAATTGGCGATGCTGTTCTGGTACCCAGTACGGATGCCCGCAATCTTGGTGTGGTGTTTGACCGGTTCTTAAACTTTGAAAAACATGTGTCCAAGATTTGTCAGACATCATAAATGCATCTAAGAAGAATAGCAAGTATCAGACACGTACTTTCTCAGAACGCAGCAGAGCAACTCATTCATGCCTTTATCACTGCTAAACTTGATTTTTGCAATAGCCTGCTCACTGGTCTTCCGCACGGTACAATTCATCGTTTGCAACTTGTACAGAACGCTGCCGCACGTCTTCTAACGAGCACCAAAAGAACAGCTCACATAACTCCCATTCTCAACAAACTACATTGGTTACCCATCAAATACAGAATTCAGTTCAAGATCCTCCTTCTCACATTCAAGACACTCCACGGCTCTAGTCCCCTTTATCTTGCAAACATGCTGCAACTCCGCTCTGTCAGGCCGGGTCTGAGGTCAACAAGTAATACCCTAGTTGTTCCCCGGAATGGCTGGCCAGTGCCGGAGACAGGGCTTTTTCTACAATTGCACCACGCTTATGGAACTCACTCCCGGATCATCTAAGACAAGAACATGACATCAAGCAATTCCAGCATCATCTCAAAACATTCTTCTTCTCACAAGCTTTTTCACTATGAATGCACAATTGAGTTTTTCATTTTTCCACCTAGACCGGCGCCTCTGAATGCTTTGCAGATATAGTGCGCATTATAAATGCTTTATTATTATTATTATTATTAGCACGTGGGCAGCGTATGGGCGGGGTGCCGAATGTTTCAACCAATTTCGGATCCAGGCTGAGCTCCCCCTTGTGCGGCCTGCCCCTGGTAGCCATGTCGCTGCATTTGTTGCGGATCTGTCTGCGGTAGGTCTGGCACCGTCCACAATTGGTACATACTCTGCTGCGGTGGCATACATGTACATTCACAAAATCAATAGTTGGCCTGACCCTACTCTTTCCTTTCTCATACAAAAAGTAAAAGAAGGCTACTGCAGGCTCAAGCCTAGCACTGATTCCGGACGCCCCATTACTACCGAGTTGCTTACGAAATTATGCAACATTATGCCAACAATTACTTTCTCTGACCTTAAAGCCAACCTTTTCTGCGCGGCGTTCTTGCTCGCCTTTTTTGGCTGCCTGCGGGTTGGGGAGTTCTCTGCCCCCAGCCGATCTTGTGACACTTCCAAAATCCTGAATGTCTGTGACGTCTCAGTTATGCCCCCGGCCAGTTTAGTCGTCACCATTAGGTTTTCTAGCACGGATCAGCGCGGCACCTCATCTCACCTGCAGCTCAGGCCCCAACAGCCCCCCAGCATTTGCCCCATGGCCCTGGTATCTAGTTACATGAAACTGCGGCAAGCACGTCAGGGCCCTCTTTTCATCCACATTGACGGCACCCCACTGACCTCGTACCAGTTCCGTTGTATGTTGTCCAGGTCCCTTGAGGCTTGCGGGATCTCAACTGAAGGATTTAATGCGTACAGCTTCTGCATTGGCGCTGCTACTACCGCGGCCATGAATGACATCACAGATTCAGACCATGGGGCGGTGGCAATCTGCCGCAGTTCTTAGGTACAGTACATTTGCCCAGACAAGGCCCCTACCCCCCCTCACTCTCACTTAGACTCCTCTGAGTAGGACATGTGCTCCTCTGTTCCCTTGGTTTTCTCCTTTTTGTTTTACAGGCACAATGCGCACCTGGGTTGTGGGGGACAGTATTGTCTACCGTGCTGCGGGACACATGGGGCACACACCTTCTCTCGGACTTCTCACATGGCTGGGCACTCGGGGAGCCAGAACACCCTCACTCCTTCCATCTGTCAAGGCCCAGCTTTGACGCACACCTGCACCCAATGTGTTGGTGGTCCACATTGGGACTAATGATCTCTTTCTCACACCAGTGAAGGAGATCCGGGAGAGCATGGAGGAGGGCCTCAAAGGCATTCGTCATTTGCTCCCCAACACCACCATCATATGGTCAGACATTCTGTTGCGTCTTTTTTACTATAATGAGGAACGCCCTGGAGTGGGCCGGAGAAATGTCAATGCCCTTAATAAATATGCTCTAGGCTGTGCAGACATCTGGGAAAGGACCATGCCATAGTTCATTCTGACAGTATCAACCCTCGCCAACACTGCATCTTCTGGCCAGATGGCTTATACCTCTCCCAGCTAGGCAACAAATTGTTCTGCCAGAACTTAGTTGCCGCTATCACCTTCTTCAAACACAACCCTGAGGCCCTCCTCCACCCACCTCCCATTTCCAAGCCCTAGCATGTGCACCTTTGTCCGTATGTTGTTATTCCCTTGTAAGTGGGGTGGGGGTTGTAACTGGCTTGAGAACAAAAAGGGTGAGGGTTTGGGCAAGTTCCTAATATCGGAACTTGTTTGGCTCAAGTCATGTCCTGTTCTGGGTCTAAAAGCCCCAGTCGCAGGGTGGCCTCTCCCTCCCGTGGGCCCCCCGTACCTTGGGGGGTTGGGATGGGGGCAAACATTCTGGCGACTTGCTGCACACACAGTCTCTTGGTTACTGGCCACCAGTTAAAGGTTCGGCGTCTCTTGCCCATTATCTATGTGTTAGAGTTTCGGCATCTCTTGCCTGTTACACATGCATTACAAGATCCGTCGTTTCTTGCTTTTACTTTGTGTCGTTAAACCCGGCGTCTCTTGCTCACGACGCTATGGAGAAGTTCTCTGTTATAGTGGTGCTACGTTGTTAGCACTGTGTACTTTGCTAATAGCTACAGTTAAGGCCAGAGTAAAGGTTCACACGATGACATGATATATTGATCACACACACGTTAGCGCAATACACGCTTCCTGATATACCGTGCAGGCTGTCCTCAATACACGCACTGAAAGGGTTGGCCCAACAGGGGCGCAACGTGTATTGAGTAAACCGCACGCGAAATGCTCCGAAGTGGTGTCACTAACCCGTGAACGTGAAGAAAGGAAGCGCTGCACGCTCGCATCGGGCATTGCGTTCTGTGCACCACAAATACATATGGGCATGTCTAAAACTGTGGCATACATGTTCAGCCCCTATTAGAATCAAGAGTCCGATGCTTACAAATCCGATCGCGATGCACAACGAACTACACTGAGTTGTCCAACGTGCAACAAAGAACGCAAAATAATGTTTACGACATCGATCGGTGCTCCTGACCACAGATATTAATGTCACCACCGAGCAGTCTTTTCACGAAGAGTGCCGGCTTAATTTGATTCGGCACAACTGATTCACAAATTCTCAAAACGGGATTAATTTTACGGTCCACTTTTCAAAAAAACAAAGATATCCCCGCCACCCCCGAAACGATATGGGATCATTCGGAATGCCGATGCCACAACGGGTCAAGGTAAATCTCCGTAGGCCCTACATGAAAAAAGACGAAATGAATTCACCGGGGTATCCCTTTTTTCAGCCAGATCGAACCAACTAACATTCAGATTTTGTCATCAAGCATTAAAATTCTTTTCATAAAAGGAATTCTGGTACACATAATTAAAAAAGATGATCAAGTGAATGAATGCTTTAGAAATTCCCCTCAATGCCCAATGTGTGCATATGTTGCTTAGTCATGGCACCAAACCGTGCAGACAACAGTCAATGCACGCGCGTATTGCGTTCCTGTCACCATGATCAATAGAAGACTAATACCAACTGTTCGGAACAACTGCCGACCACGAGCCAGATCTTAAAAACCTCGTTACAATGGAGAATGCACTACCCCCAGTCGAACAGTATTGCATGTCCAGGGAAATAGGGATAACCAAATAATGACAAATCTTGCTGTTACGACATAATTTTAATGCACTCTCAGAATGTCTACCCAAAATAGGCCCCATTAATTCGGTGGGGGCTACAAGTGTCTGGACGTAGTGAAATAAAATCACACAGTGCAAGATCACCTGCAAGCATTTTGGAAATAATGTTGGAAATCCCAGCTGTTGTAATGACCCTTACGGGTACGACTAAGAACAGCAGTAGTACCTATTGAATTATTCAGTGACGATTCAGAATCGTTAGGTGTAAGCCAAAAAGGAAATACACTGTACATGTCCATAAATTGTGAGGGCTATGTGTAAAACATCATTGACAATCGTGGGAGTGTGGTAAAGCATACTATGTTGTGACCCTTCTTTTACACAAGTCCCTCATGCCATGCATGCATTCCATGATGTTATGAATTATTTTTAACGCTTAGAAATTAACAAAAAGAACAGTGCATGTATCTGCACTTGCGGTCTGAAATTCTTTATTCACTCACATCGAAAAAAATGAGTAGAGCATATTACCTTTAACCAGAATTTAAATTAACTTCCCGTCATTGGACTTCAAACATGAATCACAGTGCCCAAACACCAGTGTTTCATTGCTGAAATCGTTTGGACAATTGACTTGGCTCACACCAACTGTTGGTTTGATCAAACTCAACGAAACAGCTAACATACCCGGGGCCTTCCAGGATTCTCAGTATTGAACCTTTTAACCCGTTTCACCTATGGGCGTGTAATTGTTCATTAATGCTTGGGGAATTACAGCCGTAATAATTTTTTGTCACCAAACGTCTGTGGACAGGCCACGACTCTTAAGAGCTTGCCACACGCATTTGAAGCAAGATATGGGATGGAGAGAACCACCCCCACCCACACACACCTTTGTGTTGGTCATTGTTTGATCGGAATCTCAGAAATTCTTTACAGACTTCTAGGGGGGAGGGGTTACGTAACAATAGTCTAGAGTGTGTTTATGGATTGGACAGGTAGGGGGGTACCCCATATCTTGCCTGGTATAGCCCCACAGCACAACTTCACAAGGGACAAAGGAAAGCCACCACGAGATGGGCAGTTTAGTGAAATGAAATAATCAAGTTTCCGTATTATGTCAAATTGACAATTCTACTGACGGAAAACGTCTCACTTCTAGAGAGGAATCAAATCTTAGAGCAGGCTAAAACTGGAGACTGAAAGGGAAGAAATTTAAATCTACAGGAAGTCGGGAATATTGGTTATTGTTGAGTTTTTGATCAACTGTAACATAATTGAGAGACTTGGATGTAACTTTATACAGAGGATTCGTATTCGAGGCTTATTCTTTGTGTCGTAGAACACTCCTTTCCTGCTTGCTTTGTAAAACAGTTCACCTCAAAATGCAAGAAATTCACTCGACAGATATAATCAAATGTAAATTTCAGACAATTGACAGTTTTGCCACCAGGTTCGTCCCGTATTATTACACCATGGAGGAATAGTACTAAGTACGATAACGTCTGCGAAGCCATTACTATTGTAAGTTCGAATTTATAGTAATGGCCGGAGCTGGGATGTACATGTACTACAGTTGAGCACACTAGCTCTTACTATGGAGCTATAGCTCCATGCTCTTACCATTTTGATACATGTACATCTATAACATAAGGACATTTATACCGATTACCACTCGTCTACTCTTTATTGATGCTACAGTCTTTGATTTGTGTTCAGTAATTGGAGAAGGCATGTTTCTTGAAAATGATTTATGCAAAGGATCTTTTTAGTGCTGTCAGGAAGGAACGAAGAAAGTAAAATGACAGTGTTCTTGTGGTAGCCAAACCCAACGTGAACAGGGTCAGCTTCCAACTTGACAGGAAGTTGTGCACTATATTGTGAGCCGCTTTACGTGAAGTTCCGGTGCAGGTGTAAATCGCTTCGCCGTAAAGGGACATCCGCCTTCCGAATGCTTATCCCGATTCGGGCTAGATACGGCCTTCACTTCCTGCCCAGGCTGCCGTTCTGATTCAGTATCACTGCGCTTTCAAATTCCAGTAAAATCTCTTCCAAAATTATTTTACGCATGCAGCTATATCATGCCAGCAAGAATTCCATTTTCTGTTCGAGTACAAATAATTCACCTTGCAGGGAATGGTTTGTCCTGCAGAAGAATCCGCAGCCAACTTATTGCTGAAGGACACAACCATTCAAGGGCATTAAGGAACTTCTTAGATGCAACAAGGAAACTGGCGAAGTTAAGGATTGTCATCGTACAGGCAGAAAGACCATTCTTAAGGACCGACACTTGGAGATCATCGAAAGAACTCTTCAAAATGATGACGAAACGACATCAAACGATTTAAGAAATGTCTTAAGAGCAGAAACTGGCGACTGGTTTTCTGCTAGAACAGTACGTAGAGCAAGACGGAAACTTGGCTAGGTCAAGACTGGGGCAAAATACTGCCAGCTAATTCGTTTAGAGAACCAAATAAAACGACTGGAGTACGCCCTAAAGTGCATCCAAGACGACGATAAATTTCAAGACATTGTCTTCACGGACGAATCAACCGTCCAAATTGATCGTCATTCAAAGATAACATTCAGAAAAGTGTCTGAAGGTGGGAAGAGGATTTTAAAGCCGAGGGCGAAACATCCCACCAAGGTCCATGTTTGGGGTGGGATTTCATGGAAAGGGACAACAAAGCTGATGATTTTCGATGGAATAATGGAACAAACATTTTTCAAAGACACAATTCTAGAAGATGGTTTGAAGCCGTTCCTCGATGAACATTATCGAAATGGTCACCGCTTCATGCAGGAAAATGACCCGAAAGTAAGAGCCATTTTAAGCCTTAGTAAAAAAAGCTTGTTGTATGATAGCATGTCTACTATAAATACGGGCGCCAAAATAACCTCATTGTTATTGGGCTTCACAGTAGGTAGGCCAATATGACAATGTAGGAAGAATAATTATAAAAGGGTACATGTAAACATATAATTCCTTGATAGTTTCCCGCAACCCAACATGCATATTGCTGAGTTTAGCATAAAATTCTATGTTATACATCTGTACCTTTCATTCGTGATGTTTATTCATCAACCTACAACCATGCATGCACTACTTCTTATGAATATAAACTTTCTAGTGAAATTGCTGGATTTTGTCATGGATATATACATATAAAAATGGACACTATATGACCGCTTGCTTGTCATTTCATATCCGGTGAATGCTGTGAACATCAATCGAATCTCCTTCACAGCTACGAGTACCATACATGTATATATTCAGTTGAAGGACATGGTCATAGTACGCTCTTACGTCAAGAATACATGTACAGTAAGCGGGCCCCATTGGAACTTGAACTGCACAGCAGTTAAATTATTATCATTCTTAATTCTAGCACACAAGTATTTATGTCCGGACTTTCATGGACACGAACATCAACTGGGTAAAGACTCCCCCCCAATCACCGGACATGAACCCAATAGAGAATGTTTGGAGTGAGATGAAATGGTTTCTCAGGAGGGTAAAAAAGAATTCATAAAATAAATTTTTCACCGTTATCAGCGTGCAGAATAATTGAATCTTATTGTTATTAGGAAAACCTAATCAATTTTAAAGGTGGACAACTTCTGCCCAACTGAGGTTTTGTCTGTAATTACTGTTATAAAAAAGTATCAACAAACGTACATGTACCTCGCTCTTCTGAACGTACATGTGCGAGTACATATTGAGTTTTATTCAGTCCGTACATTTTATGTACAGATCTTAGCATGGACTAAAAATGGATGAATTTAACAAGCTACATTTTCGAATGGTAGACATGTAAAGGTTGGGGATCGCTTCGCGTCTTTGCGGTACAGGAAAATCCGAGGCCAAGATCAGTATCTTTCCTCAATTGATGCCAAGGGAACAATATAACCCTTTACCTTTTAGCAAATGTCCATGACATTTTTCCTGTAGATAATTCAAAAACGTGTTATGTTTTAATATTTCGTCTTTTCTGCAGGCATATAAGCCTACAACCAAAGAAGAGCTGATACATGGCCTAACTCGTTTCTGGACAACCAAGCTTACTTGCTCAAAAAATGCAGGAAGTACATTTCCCACCTGCGTAAAGTTATTCCGGCAGTAATTGAATGCGAAGGTCGAGCCACTGGGTTTTAAGGTGCTTTTTGCCGGATACTAGGACTTTGCACTCTAGGCAACTTTCCACACTTCCCCTAAAGTCTTCATTAGGTCTTTTATTCAAAGTTGAGCTCTTTTTTAATAGACAGGATATGTCCCAGTAACCCTAGTAATTAATGGCCGTGCACTTCATGAAACCATGATTGCATGTATCAAGTCACTGAAGGAGTGTTTACGCATGTAAATAGTAACTGTGGGCAGCAGGAGGTCGTGGGTTTGAATACAGCTTTTCAAAAGCTCTCATACAGCGTTTACAAATGTATACATGTATGTACGTCAGTGTAAGGACAAAACCCGCAATTAAAATAAAATAGAAGTGTTGTGTGCATGGAATTCTGATGTCACCAGACTACGAGTGCAAACTTGTTTAATGGCATAAATTTGTGTACAGGCCAAAGTGGCCGCCACAGTTATATTATTACAAGTACTTCCATGTGGGACTCTTCAATTTATAAAGGCTAAACTTGCCCAGGCCACTCAGTACGTGAAGTGTTGTACTCATTCACCGTTCATAATGACCACGTCATTGACGGAAACTACATGTACCTAAATTTAGGGGAAGCTCATTATTGATGTTTTGACATAAACTTCTCAAAACTGAGAATGTATCTCTGTAGATATTTATTGTGATAACCTTTGCAAATTTAATAAATCATGTCTTCGTCATATGAAAGGTTTTGGTACCCGTATACATGTTCGTTTGCACGTGTTTCCAAACGTTTTGTGCACCTAGGTTTTATTAGGGGAAAAATATAATGAGAAAAAAATGCATAGCAACAATGTAATGCAGACAGGGAAGGGGAAGGCTGTGGGGATGATTTGCCCTAGCATAAAATTTGAAGGGGGTTGTACTTTAGTAGTGTTGTACAAAAAGGAACAATGTCGACAACAGGTACTAACTTTGAAGAAAGGAACTTTTATTCTAAACTATTTTCAGCTTGTACAAGAGAGAGTGGGAGTACTGCATGTAGAGATGTTGCTTGAAGAGTGGTTGTGATGAGACTGGCTAAAAATGACCAAGTGGTGAAAATAAGGTTGGGAACATAGGCCGGAAGAACAAGGGTAAATCTAATTAAAATCTAATTATAAAGTAATAAATCCTAGACCAGAAGTCTGCCAGAGGAATGTGGTAAGAAGGCCAAAGCAATAAAAGTGGGTCCTGTGTAGGAGTGCTCTTAAATCAATTAGGAGGCTTGACATTACAGGGTCAAAAGTTGAAGGCTCCTAATCTACTGCTTAGAAAAATGTACATGGAGTCTACTGTAGATGCAAGTGTTCTTATTTTTACAAGGGGGAAAAACGCTACAGGAGCCCCCTTCCAGTGAGTGACTACATAATGAAAAGGAAAGTAAAATAACTTGAGAAATTAACAAAAAAAAAATTAGGAACGAACGAATGTAACATAGCGTTTTGGCCAATGGACGGTACGGCCGGAGCGTGTGGTACGCTTGGAGGGAGTGCCTGACGTAGAGGAATTGTGATTATTATCGAGAGTGATATTAGGTGCGAGTGCTGGGGCAGGTTGGTTAGGTTTGGGCGGAACAGTAATTGTTTCTTTGGCAATGTCTAGATGTGCGCATTTGAGGCGGTCAATGCTAATAGTGTCCTTTCGATGTCCTAGGTCGATGGCGAAATGTTTGTCTGAACGGCTGAGAACTTTGAACGGGCCATCGTAGGGGGGTTGGAGAGGTTTGCGTACCGCGTCACGGCGGACAAAAACATGGGTGCACGTATGCAAGTCTGAGGGAACATGAATGTTAGTCCGTTGTTGGGAACGGCCAGGGGGTGGTTGAAGACTTTGCATGGAGCGTTGTAGACGATGAACGTAGGCCGTTGGGTCGAGGTCCACGGCATCTGTGGTAGTATCGAAAAATTCTCCGGGCAAGCGAAGAGTGGTTCCATAGACACGCTCAGCCACACTGTGGCCGAAGTCTGCCTTGACGGCGGTTCGAATCCCCAGGCATGTGAGCATGTATGTATTTCCATTGGATGGTGGTAATGGTCCTACCAGATCGATGTGGACATGTGAAAAGCGACAGTCCGGGGCAGGAAATTGAGAGAGGGGGGCAAAGGTATGACGACTAACCTTTGCACGTTGGCATTGAATACATGACCGGGCCCACTGTCTGACATCTCGGTTGATAGATGGCCAAACATATCGCTCAGTAAGTAGGCGTTGCGTGGCGCGAATGCCTGGGTGTGACAGGGAGTGCAGTGCGTCAAATACGGTGCGACGAAACTCTACTGGCACGAACGGACGTGGATGTCCAGTCGAAATGTCACAAATTAATGTTGTGTCGCAAGAATGGAGAGGAACTGCGTGGAATTTGAGGGAGGATGACAATGATGTCTGAAGTTGTGCCAGTTCCGCACTGCTTGTCTGCAACTCCGCCATTTTGCGGAAATCGATGAGAGAAGATTGTTCCAAGCGAAGAGTGTTAAGTTCAACACGTGATAGTGCCTCGGCTGCGACGTTATCTCCACCTTTCACATGTCTGATGTCACAGGTAAATTGTGATATGAAGTCGAGGTGGCGACTTTCGCGAGGGGGGTGACGGTCAGATGAGGTGCTGAGAGCATATGTGAGCGGCTTGTGATCTGTAAGCACATGAAAATGTCGACCCTCAAGCGAGTGCCGAAAATGTTTGATGGCGAGGTAAATGGCTAACAATTCGCGACCGAATGTGCTATAACGTGTCTCGGCGGGTTGAAGTCTCTTGGAGAAAAATGCGAGTGGTTGCCATGCGTTGTCCACTCGTTGTTGGAGAACGGCTCCAACAGCGACATCCGAAGCATCTGACATGATGCACAGAGGCGCGTCTGGCTTGGGATGAGCGAGGAGAGTGGCATTAGTGAGGGCAGTTTTGATCGCTTGAAATGCAGCCGTAGCAGTGTCACTCCAAGGCAACGGTGCTGATTTCTTTCCTGCATTAGCGAGCAGATCGGTGAGTGGCTGGAGGACTTGCGAGCAATGAGGAATGAAGCGGCGGTAGAAGTTAACTAGTCCGAGAAATTCGCGCAGTTTGGTCAGAGTAGTTGGCTGCGGAAAATCGCGGATGGCACTGACCTTTGTTTCAAGTGGTTGCACCCCTTGAGCATCAACTCGATGTCCAAGGAACTCAAGTGATTCCGTACCAAGGCAACATTTGGCCGGATTGATGACCACTCCATACTCATTGAGGCGGCTAAACAGAAGACGAAGATGTTGAGCATGTTGTTCAGCGTCGGCACTGGCGATCAAAAGATCATCAATGTAAGCATAACAAAAATCAAGTCCTCGTGTGACTTCATCGATGAATCGCTGGAATGTCTGGGCAGCGTTGCGCAATCCGAATGGCATTCGAACAAATTCAAAAAGTCCAAACGGTGTAGTGACGGCTGTTTTCGCGATATCTTCCGGTGCCATTGGTATTTGGTGATATGCGCGGACGAGATCGATTTTTGAGAATATCGTTGTGCCATGTAGTGAGCTGGTAAAGTCCTGTATGTGGGGCACAGGATAACGGTCTGGCACTGTGGATGAGTTCAGGGCTCGGTAGTCTCCACATGGCCGCCAATCACCAGGTTGCTTCTTGGGGACCATATGGAGGGGCGACGACCAATTGCTGTCAGAAGGCCGAATGATGCCAAGAGCCATCATGTGCTGGAATTCATCCTTAGCAACTTTAAGGCGGTCAGGGGCTAGACGCCGTGGGCGGGCCGCGGTAGGCGGGCCTGTCGTGACAATATGATGCGTAACATTATGTTTGACTGGAGTGTCACGACAGGATGATCTACTGGTGATGTCCGGAAATTCCTTCAGGATGTCTGCAAAATGTGATGGGGGCGGTGGCGCAAGGACAAGACCGACCGATTGTGTGTTCGAGGCTTTGCCGGTGATGCTCAACTTGGTTGTGGCATCAAGAAGCCTGTGATGTCGAAGATCTACCAGCAAATTGAAATGACGAAGGAAATCTGCGCCTAATATGGCCTGCTGAATTTCTGCAATTACAAAAACCCAGCGACATGGCCGCCGGATGCCAATGTCAAGTGTCAAAGATCTCTCACCGTAAGTAGCAATTGTCGATGAATTTGCTGCTTGGAGATCTTGACCATGTCGACGGTGGGTGCGCTCCTGCGGGGTAGGAGGGATGACGCTCACCTCAGCTCCTGTATCTACGAGGAATTGGCGTGCAGAGTGGCGGTCAGTGACATAAAACAGGCGAGCGGGTGTGGAGTGGCCGGCAGAGTATGCCGCCTTTACTTGCCGGCCTGGCCGTTTCCCTGGTTGCTGGCATTGAAGGAACAGGGCTGGGTGCACTTGTGGGCCCCGTCACCAAATTTGGCATGATACCAGCACACGTTGGCGTCATCCGGAGGAGTTGGAGTGCTGGCACGGGGTCGACGACTGCGAGAGTGAGAACGGGAGCGTTGAGGGTTAGTCGAGAGTTTCTGGACTTGGGTGGTTAGGCGATTTATCTCGCCTCGAAGAAGCTCTACCTCGCTCTGCAGGTTTACTTTTGGGGTAGCCACCGGTGTCACAGAGTTCACCCCGTGAGATGGGATGGACACAGCCATAACTTTGTCAGCCAGCTCGGCGAGTTGTTCCATCGTCATTGAGTCTCCTGCCGAGGTGATTACCATCTGTACGCTAGCCGGTAACCGTTGCAAAAATAACTGGCGCAGGATCGAGTCTTCCAGTACTCTGTCACCGAGGAGTTGGCGCATCCGCCGCAGTAACTGCGTCGGCTTACGATCGCCAAGTACCTCGTCTGTCAGAAGCTGCTGTAGTCGTTTTTGTTCAGTTGCCGTTGTTCTTTTGATCAGCTCCTCACGCAGGGTTTTGTAGGGGGTGTCTTGTGGAGGATTTAGGAGTATGTCCCTGACTTCCTGAGCAATTGACGGGGTGAGAGCTGAAATGATGTGGTTGTATTTCGTTTTCTCCGCGTTGATCCCTCTTGTGGCAAACTGGGCCTCCACCTGAGCAAACCATACATGTGGATCTGCTGGCCAGTACTGAGGTAGTTTCAGGCTAACTGCAGCTGTCATGGGTGTGGCAGTCGAGCCCACTGCTGGTGTTTCTTCGAGTGGCATGTTCAAATCACGTCAGGGTCACCAATTTAGTAGTGTTGTACAAAAAGGAACAATGTCGACAACAGGTACTAACTTTGAAGAAAGGAACTTTTATTCTAAACTATTTTCAGCTTGTACAAGAGAGAGTGGGAGTACTGCATGTAGAGATGTTGCTTGAAGAGTGGTTGTGATGAGACTGGCTAAAAATGACCAAGTGGTGAAAATAAGGTTGGGAACATAGGCCGGAAGAACAAGGGTAAATCTAATTAAAATCTAATTATAAAGTAATAAATCCTAGACCAGAAGTCTGCCAGAGGAATGTGGTAAGAAGGCCAAAGCAATAAAAGTGGGTCCTGTGTAGGAGTGCTCTTAAATCAATTAGGTGGCTTGACATTACAGGGTCAAAAGTTGAAGGCTCCTAATCTACTGCTTAGAAAAATGTACATGGAGTCTACTGTAGATGCAAGTGTTCTTATTTTTACAAGGGGGAAAAACGCTACAGTACCATATCACCATATACATGTAGGTTTATGTTTATGATATTGATGTACATACATGTACATGTATTGTGTAACATATATTAAGAATGCCATATTTATGGCTCCATTTACATGTAATATTTATTGTTTTCCCCCATTCTCATTGATGTTGAGTACATTTTAGCCATTAGAAGTCTGAAAAATTCTTCACGGGAAAGATTCAGTAGCCAACCCCTCCCCTGGATTAAGCTCATGCCATACTAACTGAGTTCGACCAAAATTCGAAGAGATGTATTTTCACTCCAAGAGGCTCACCGAAAATGTTTCCAGTTTTCCACTAGTTACATCCACTGGTCCATGTCCAGATCACGGCTACGGTAGAGAACGGAGGTAGCAATAAGGACCATGGCACTTAAACCCCCCCCCAGCTTCCCCGTTGTTGTTGTTGTGAAAAAGAAAAAAAAGGAAATTGGATTTCAGATCCAATTTTAGTTCCTATGCCCCTAAAGGCAAGCAATGGGTCCCCAAGTTAGCCTCACTCTCATAAAGCCATGAAAAGTAACACGACCAAATTTCCTATCTTTGTTTCACTGCCGAAAATTGGTTCTGATCTGTCCTCGTGTTGCATATGAGAGGCCGATGGATAGTTTAATCCAGATAATTTCCAACCTGGTCATCCCACACTCCATTTTTTCAGGGGAGTCAATGACTCCAATCTCCACAAAAAATGGAAATCGATAAGATATTAAACGGACAGGCAGATTTTTGTTAAAGTGGTTAGGGATTGTCTTGAAGTAAGAATTAAGCAGCTACTATATAGGCAAAAAAAGTAATTTTCCTTTGGACTTGTTTAAACTGTCATCTTGGATAAGTTTATCTGTTATTGTGATGGTCTAGACTGCAAAAAGAAATTTGCAATCATCAATTATTACCAGATTGCATACGGAATTGTTGTGGATGGATGTGTTATTGGCAGTGAAACCACTGTTTCTCGTGTCTTGTGAAAGATGTTTATTTCACATCTTAGTAACGTGTTATTAATCTGTTAAGTAAACAATAAGCTTTAGATAATCTTTGTTTCCGACATCCGCACTACCTTATGACCTGCGAATTCCCCTGTTGGTAAAAGCGGAAGGGAATAAACAGACACGCATTGCACTGTACTATTATGGAGTACAGTATAAATTTCTGACTTGAACCAAACGGCAATCATTCCACTCAGTCTACCATGGATGTCGGACGTTTGGTGCAAGCTATCGATCCCACCTGCGGGCTATGGTTGTACGGTACGCTTACGGCAAAAAACGAAAAAGAGTTTCGCATAAAATGGCGAGACTATCCGAAAGCTGATCAAGTTTGGGTCAAACATGAGAACGTCCGCGTTCCTGAAACACGCCGGCAACTCAAGCGGGAAGTTAATTTCCGCCAGTGGCCAAAACTTCGCGAACCCAAGAATCTTCAAAGAGGAGACTCAGTAGTCAATCTGAAAGCTGACGGGACACCGGGTGAAACTTTCGTCGTCGAAGTAAACGACATCTTCAAATGTGAGGTATGTCAGGCCCTGTCATGCCTATTCTATTTAAAATATTAATGCGACAATACCAGTAAATCGTAAATCTTTTGAATGCGTAGCATTTGTCTAAACCAAAAACCCCTCGACTTGCCTAAATTACGTGTGTTGGTTCCACAGAACATCACACAATGTCTGACTCGGCAACAGAAATCTCTTTCTGAAAGTATGGAGGACAGAACAGGCCCGGGAAGCTGCCTAAGGCGAAACTGTTTGTACATTGCCAAGTTCAACATATAGGGCCTAGTTGTGTTTCTGTGCGTTTTTCTTACGGTAAACTTCTACTCATCCCACCATAATCAATTCTTTATCAATCTAGCACCTGAACTTTCCCCTTGCCATTTAAGAGGCGCGACACTAATTGCGATTTGCGAAATAAATCGTTATATACTGAATTCACCATTTCACACTTCTGAAGAATAACCGAAGTTGATCTAATGTCATGTAACATCTGCTCCAGTTTTTCTGGAATTTTGAATGCTTTCCACCTTTTGGAATTCGCAGAGCGAGTACATGTATTTGATATGAAACCGCAAAAGTGTATTCGTGTTGAAGCACATGTAATAATAATGAACTGCAGTTCATACAAAGCACATTTCTGAGACTTGTTGCATGGTGTTATAGTCGTTAACATACTGTGCTTTTTCAAAGGTTGTAACTGGAGGCAACAGAACTCTTCGTTATGAACACATAATCGAGGCAACGGAGGTACATGCAGTGGTGGCATCTCAGCCGTTACAGGAGGCCCCTGTTCTTCCCCCAATACAGAACAAGTCAGTAGGTGCACTGTTATAACATCGGAAATTTTATGTCCATTTACTGTGGTCATGTTATTTGAACATCAACAAGGGTCAACATACACAACTAGCGTCAACAACTCTGAAGATTTAAAAGTAATTTTATCATATTTTAAAGACCTGAAGACCTGCCATTGTGTGTAAGAAATATCGAATTAGCTTCCAGATTCACGCAGAAAATGCTAAATATCGTTATCCCATTTACTGAATTGTTATATAAGCGCATCGCCTGCGTTGTCCACGTCCATGCCCCATTCACGTGATTGAAATGGGCTCATGCTAATTCGTATCAACGAGCGTCAACAAAATATTCAAGCATTTTTATGCAAATATTTGATATAGTTGATGTATCACGTTATTGAAAATATTTAAGTGTGGAAATTTAAGTGACAAACTCGGTCCTGCTCGTGCAGCCCGACAGGCTAGGCCGCCCGGACAGCAGAGTAAAGAAAGATGGCGGCATCCATACAGCGCAAAAAGGTCACGAATCCGCGGGGGAGGGGGCAAACAGTGAATGGAAGACATCGTGGAGACAATAAAACTGCCTTTTTAATAAAAAAAATTCCCACCCAAAAATTAGAACAAAAAAAAAAAAAATAAATAAATACCCACCTACGCAACCTTTTTTATGTTATTGTGAGCAGAGCGATTTCTTTTTTTTTTTTGCCTAATCACTTCTACGAAAAATCACTGCCATGTCCAAGGAAAACCGGCAAAATTGTTTGGAAACGATTTGCAAAAACCAAGTTAGATATGTTTATTGCATTTTCTTTCGGAATATTTCGTCGATATTTCACTAAATCACCAAAAACGACTAAATCTTGCGAATGGGCATTCCCGAATAAAAGCGTTTGAAAATAAAATCCGTTTCAAAACGTCTCTTCGATCACTTTAATGTTGTGGAGTGAGGATTTTTTTTGCAAAGTCCGGAAATGTCAGAATCGGAAAATGCTCATCCATAGTTTGTTACAGATACATTTATGTTGTCTTCATCGTAGAATAATTCAGTACTGAAAACAAATAAATATTTTTTCATCAATTCGTGAAAACAAAGAAAGACTGAGATCGAGCTCTTAAGTTAGCTGTTTGTTTACAGTTAATAGGAATTCAAAGTAAACAACATTTTCTTTTAGACTCTGCTAATTTGTTGTTTGGAGGTAAAGGTAAGAAAAGCTCCAAACCGGAACAATAGCCTATATTTTATAGGTTTTGTCCATTCCAGATAACACCAACAATTTAATACTCTTTTTCAATAATTTGCTTGAACTTGGTAGCAAATGAAGTCAAATTGAGCATTACTTTCAGATAAGAACTGGAGATTAAATTTGGGGTTCTGTATTGATGACGTCATCATGTGGCATATGACCGAGCCTAAATTGTAGCATACTTTCTTCGCATGAGATAAAGTAGTTCAGTAGCTAATGTATTTGTACAACTGGACTGACAAATCATGTGCCAATTTGTAATGATAATGTACATCAGCTTTAAATGAATATTGTCGTTTTAAAAACTATTGTAAATCAATTTTTTTCCTCAGAAGAAAAGTTGTCCACCGAAGACTGACAAGAGGAAAGCCACAGGGAAAAGCCAGAAGAAAAGCCAAAAAAGGTGATTATTTCGCACCGTTACTTTTTATCGGGAATATCTTTTCTCCATGGAAGGTTTAATCAACAGAAATAAAGATGCACACATCCAGTCCATGAGACGGCATCAAGAAATTTGGTACACTTTCAAAGAACACTTTCATAAGGCCAATCTACCTGTTCAATCATACAAAATACCGTATAATTGAATATTTGATGCATCCACATGTATTACTGGCGTGGCAAAGCAACTTCTCTAAGGAGCCAAATTAGTGCAGGTAGAAAAGGTTTGATTCTTTATGGAAGTGCACTACTTGAAAATAAGAGCAGTGTTTCTCAGTGGTGCAACAAAAATCAACCTTGCTGTAGGAGCGACATGTCCAACATAATTGTTCTTTTTGGAAACAAAAACTAAAAAATACATCAGCAAGGGTGTGTTGGATATCAAATGCTTGAGAAATCTCAAGTGAAATTATAATACATGTTTAACCTTTCCAAGAATAATGAATGAAAGTCTTCATTTTCTCAATTTAAAGATGGCTGAAATCATCACAGTTTGCCCTGATTCGACAGAGAGTGACACCGATGCAAGCGATGAATTTGACACTGGGTATACTATAAATTACCACCAAAGAAAACAGTCGATGATCTCCAAAACAATGTGACTGAGACCATAGCCAAACTGAAACAGAAAATAGAAGTGCGAGATTGTCATAAAACAGACAAAAAAGGAAAGCAAAATGAAAACAGCAGTGCATTCATCCCACAAGTAGACTATAGCAAAGAAACCACTGACACGGGCTACTTGGACGAGAGCGAGAGCGACATGTCTCTAGATTCTCCACCCACAAGATCTCCAACCCTCCCTTCAAGATCTCCAACCCCGCCGCCAAAGACCCCTACCCCACCACCAAGGTACAATGCCCCTCCCAAGACCATATCAAATACACTTACACATGTAGGCCGGTAAGCAACTCAAGGACGGCAGTAACATCAAACACCACAATGCCACTGTGTCAAGACAACTGGATTCACACAGGATCGAGCACAACTCTGCCACCACTGAACTCCTTCTTCAACCCACCATCAAGCTCCAGCACTCCCCAAGCACCAACCAAGAGGGCCTCATCAGCATCTTCCTTCACGGCTCAACTGGGCCCCCTTCCAAGCACTCACATGACCCACCACACCAGCTATCGGCAAGCACTGACACGGGAGCCCGCATCATCACGCTTCCGAGAGCAGGTGACTCCCCACTCCAGCAAGCAGCCGGCACCAAACCAGGGTCCCTCAGCATCGTGCTTCAAAGACTACTCAAACACCCAGCCACCCCTAATTCCGAGGAGCTCAACAGCAACGGCAACAAGTTCTTGGGGCCAAATGACCAACTACCCAAGCACTCAGCCAGCACCTGTCCAGAGACCATCAACTTTTTCCAACTTCACTGACCAACTAACCCACCACTCATGGAATGAGCCATCCCCAAGGTCATCAAATGCATCAGATTCCTGGGACCAACCGTCCGGTAGCTGCAGGTTTCCAGGGACCAGCTTCACGACTCTCCCGGCTCCAAACTTGGAAGTTCCGGCTACCCCCGCACTTCCACAAATACCAAGTGCAAGAAATAAATCTTGCAAGTGTTCCTGCACAGGAACTTGTCGCTCGTGTCGCGGTGACATGATGGAACGCATTGTTGAACTGGAGAAAAAAGTTCATCAGCTAACTGTACTTAACAGCCAAGCAGTGCAAAAAAGTAAATCGATGGAAGAGATCTGGAGTTACCTGGAAGAAACTGCCGATATTTATGGCAAACCACAATTGGTTGTGAGCCAGAAGGTAGTAGAGCGGGTGGCAGGTCTCGTGCCCAACTATAGAGAAATTGCCAGAAAGTTGGCGTCTCTTTTATTCTTGGACACGGAGAGAGTCATTGCAAATGTTCGCGGGGTACGGGGACTGACAAAAATGGATGCAGTGCGTATTAATGCAATAAAGGCAGTCATCTATAAGCTTTGCCCGGGGTCCGAGGATGAACGTGAGCGCGTGTGGAAAACCTGCATTAAAACAATTGACGAGTACAATAGGAGTGCAAGGAGATCTCTAAATTTTCAAGATGTATTTTTGCGTTGGGGAGATGTTAATTATATATATAACGGTTTTGCCCGTACCCAACGTATGTTAATAAGCACTGTATGCTCAGTGCTGTCCGAGAGCTTGCGAAAAAAAAAACCACCCGAGTAAGCTTGTGAGGTTTTTTTCGCAAGCTATCGGACAGCACTGAGCATACAGTGCTTATTAACATACGTTGGGTACGGGCAAAACCATTATATATATAATTGAGATCTCTAAAAGTGCGCATAGCAACACCACCCGTATATGATAACTACATGTAGGTTAATTAAGTGAAAATTGACCAAGTCTCTGCTAACACGCCACACTGTTATTACTGCAGGTTTTTGCGTGACAATATGGCATTTGCATCCCCGTACAAACGAGCCACTAGTCCAAGAACGAGTAGTTTGCAAAATTTAAAAAATACTCCACATTTATGTTCCTCAATCAATAACAAATCATTAGTCACGTCCCGATTCACAACGGAGCTCCAGTTTGGCAAAAACTTAATGCAAGAATAGCTGTTTGTACATGTAGCTTTCACGACAAAATTTTCTTTAAGTTGTATTTGTCCTTGCTGCTTTGATGTGCCAATTGCATAAAGAATTTTCTGGTAAAGATTTTCACAATTTAATTTTCAAGCATTGCTCTGCAAAGACAAAACGCATGAAGTGTTCAGCGCTGCTACATGTATATGCTTTTTCAAACTTCACAGTTCTTTTGAAGTCTATTAATCAACCTGTATGGAGGTTTACGGATTTTTTTGTTTGTTTAAACTAGAGGCAGACGTAAGCTTGTTTCGAATTTAATATCAAAGCAAGGTGGAACATACTTGTAGTATTCTTCATGCCCATGTATCAATGCCAGGCCCTCATGTACGAGTTCCTGCCATCTGTTCTACTAAAACTTGACAAAATAAAGTGAGGAAAAGACACATTCAGGTGCAACTGCGTCTTTTCAAAATGGGGATACATGTAGTGATTTCTGCTATAGGAAGCTCATTGCAGATCTCAATTGTAACATCCATTTTCAGCTGGAACACAACACAATCGTACATTCTTTCAGAACTCAGAAAGATCCTTTTAATTTTTGGTTTCTTTGCTGTATTAAAGAGTTTAACCTAGTTTAGTTTAACTTTAAAATGTACATCTCCATTATAGGGTTTCCTGTCTGTAAATACAACATGACTGATTAATACATGTACTACCCAATCCATGGTTAGAAGATACAGGAATCACTCAATACAAAAAATAATCAAAGTTGAGTAATAAAGCATTTGTAATGCCCAAACAAGCAAATACATGTATGATGTGCATATTTAGGTTGGGAATCAACAATTAACGAGCTGTCCCTTCTTGTCACTGAAACATGTACATGTACCGGGATTTTTCACTGGCTTAAGATGTTTCTTAATACAGGTGTCTTACAAGCCCTTCGGCTGTACAGTCTTCACATTTAATATAAATTCTGTGGACCAATTACTGCAAACTGCAAATGAGTATATATCGCATAACATTTTCTGAAGTGTAACAATGACAGATTTGACGAGTGAGTTTTAATAATGCTGGACGCATCCCTTAAGTTATTTTGGCATGTCTCATCCATCGTTTCTTTTATTGGTTCATTTTGTATATAAATGGATTAAAAAAAAAAAAAAATCAAGAAATAGATGGAAAGAAAGAACTTAATGAAAAAAGAAACAAACAGGAAAAACAAAAGAAACCTAAGAAAATCGTTTAGGCCTTATTAACAAATTGTTCCAGGTGTTGTGTGCATTGATTATCTGCCCCCATGAAGGTGTTAACAATTGGGCCTTTGTTTGCAAAGATCGGCTAATTCACCTTTGCCTTTTATAAAAAGAAAATAGAATGAAGTGAACATCACAGGGGCCTTCCAGAATTGATATTTAATAGTCTAAATAGACATATGAAACCTATAAACTGTGAGTACAATACACATGTAAGTTAAATATCTCGCGTTTATATTTTGAGAGTTAAAAAAAAGATGACCTAAACAAGGAAAAAGGAAATACTGTACATGTAAATGCGCATTACATGACCGCGTGTTGGCAAACATCCCTGAGGTTTTCACATTATAAAAACGGTCGTGAGTGCTACAAATACAAGTGTAAAATCTGCAACTCGGACTTTTTGAATCAATGAACTGATTTCAGCGTAACATGTGCCATACATAATGAGGCCGCAGTGACAGTCATATGTCTTATAACCAGAGCAGATTGCTGGCCCCTGAACATTACCTTAATTGGCACTTCATGACCCTAGCGGCATTAAAATGTTGGGTCAGTCGTTGAGCAAAATAAACCCTTCGAGCCAATGGTTTTCCGCGAGCGCGGAAAACGGACGGAATTCGCGGAATCAACACTTAGAAACTGAATCCACCACTTGAAACGGAACTTGCACAATTCCCATCTTAGAATGGCTTAAAAAGTAAAGAAAACTTTCTGCAAAGTACTACAAATAAATTACCTACCAAACCCTTTTAAACTGCTGGCTTTTAATGAAGGAATTATGCCGTAAATCAAACATGCTGATTGCACCGCTCCGTCATGATTGGGTTGTCCGCACCGGTACCGATACTTGCAAGTGCTACGATGAGCGTGAGCACCATGCATGCAGCATGCAGCAGCCAGCAGAGCGCAGCGGCGCGGTATGGGGTTCTCATTGGCCGTTCACACCTGCACCGTACTAGCAATGACATCAAGTCACAAACAAGTTCATACTCACACATCAATGTACTATTATTGCACACGTGTGCTATTCACTCTGTGAATCCGCATAGACACCTTGAGACAAGGCTAGTACCGCATGGTGAAACGATGAAACCGCGGCAGCAACACCGAAGACCAAGTACATATTTCTTGAATAAAATGATACCTAGTAAGCTTGGTGTACCATAGCTGAATGGGCCCGCAGAAGTGTTCGATGAGGAGTGTAGTTTTCAGTCACAACCGTACATTATAAGGCTCAAATTTATTTTCGACTCCAACATTAACCTATTGTAATCTTTGACTGTAACATGCAATACCTATTCTGTGACTACATTGTACATGTACATGTATTTACATGTACATGTACATATAATCTGATATTATACACGAGGAGTGGCACATGAATTGTCCGTTGATTAATCGTAGCAACTTTTTTGACAATCGCGTCCGGGCCAGCCCTGTGCAATCGTGCACTGATGGGAAATCAAGGGTTGGGGGTATTTATAGTGTGGATTTTTTTACTTTCACTACAGAAATTATATTTAAAAAATTGGAAACACTGCAGAGTGTTTCCAATCAGTATTTTTGTTATTTTTGTTTGTTTTCTTTTTTTCCGGGGAGGCAGGATGTGGTAGAGCAGATGGTTTCTATTCATAGTTGAAAACTTGCTCTCCTATTTCATGCTTACGAAGGTATGAAACGGAATTTGAGTTTCTGAAGCGGAATTCTGGATTTGGTCACAACGGAAAATACCCATGTTTGAAACGGAAAATTAATGTGTCTTACCCTGTGTGCGTGAAAAAAGGCTTCATGAGGGTAGGCCTACTAACTGGACCATTGTGAAGCGAACAGATCATACGCAAGCAAAAATAAATCACTGGTGCTGTCAAGTTCTCAGTTTACGTAACTACCGCGTGAACCAGTAGTAGCAATCACAGACGTCCTCCGAACGTATAGGGACAAGTACGGTAGCAGGCAAATCCGGCAGATCCTGAAAGCTCAATGCACAAATCAAGAAGGAGCTGATAGCACGTTTTGCCCTTTTCTTCACACGCTAATGTTATTGACGTCGCCCATTCCCAAAGTGTACCATTCATGCAAGTGACTCGCATGACTCGGTTTCCAATACTTCGCATTTTGTTCTGTTCGTGAAAATCTGTAATATTTTCATACTGTTTGCATCGTCAGTATACGTACATTTTAGGAGCAGATATAATTTTCCTTAAAAGTTTATTATCATGGATCTTTATCCGCTTTATTCAAATGTTTGGGGTTCATTGGACCTCTGGGCACTCAAAACAATTCTATTCTACATAGTTTGTAATTCGTAATTTTACAGTTGCGTGTTCTCACACAGGACATCGAAGTAATTTCTGTTAGTTTTTCTCGTACATCTTGCTGGATCACAGGATCAGGGCCGATTAATAAGTGAATTCAACATCACTCGTCCGGTTAGGTCACTCGGGGAAACAGGGGTACACAATTGCTTCCTTGTCCCCAGAAATCTGTGGTTTATCATTTCTCCCAGGATTTTTCACGAAAGAATCAGCAGCATTGAAGTTTTTCTTGATCTAGGCCAGAGGGTCGTCAGTTGGTCGCCTATCTCCAGTGGAGAAATTTGTTCATGCTGTTATTGACATTGGGCAATCAAATTACGTGTCGCATCATGCCGCCAACAGTCCGTTTGTATAAATGCTTGAGAAAGTTTTACATTTGGGGAAATTGACTTTTTTTCTTATCCAAGTTTATATTTAACAGAAGCATTCTGTCAGTTTTCGTGAAGTGGATACTTCCAACGCCAATAGCTTTGTCAAATTGTGTGGGGGTCTATCTGGCTGCTGGGCCGCTACTGACGATCCTGTTCGTGGAAGTTGTTAATTCATTTGCTTCGATCACTGACAGTTTCTGGGTTTTATTATTCTCAACCTCAAACGGGACACACAAGCACTAGGGTGAGACTGCATGTGTGTTTTCGTGAATCGCGCCGAGTATGGGCTGACGAATAAACGTAAGTGAATTTAACACCAGTTTGCCCACCGCTTATTCGCGTATCATGTCTGGTTTTGTCGGTTGGGTAAGAAACAAGATGAAAAATAACGTCCTTGTCCACACAGTTCCGAAGGTCATACATGTACATGTACGTGTATTATTGTTGCCTTTACTTGTGTATCGTTCAAGGTGTTTCTGGGGCCCAATAGCAATTCCTGTAAATCCATAACATTTGTATCTGTTGTTTCAAGTTGCGGTTGGAATAAATGCTCGGCGAAAAAGGCTGAAGCATACCCAAAATCTGTGTTCCTTTGTTCTCTCAACTTCTCTGGGCCAATACCGGTACGTACAAATATTCCATACTCCGTCATTGGCATTTCTCAAGGTACATGTACATTTCACACGTGTAATTCCATTACCATTTTTTGTAATTCTGTTACCACTTGAACAGCGATCTTTCTTTTTTTTAATCTGGGCATGTTTTTCAGCTTTAACTAACATAAACCATAATACCTAAACATAAACCATAATACACTGCATCTGTATACATGTACCTATCTGAAAGCTATTACAATTTTTACACCTAGATGTACATGTACATATATACATGTACATGAGCAACAAGGGTGTATTGGAGAAGAACATGAAATTTCCAACTTCTGAACCCCGAGTTGTGATCAGAAACAAGGCAGTTGCTCCAAATACATTTGTCAGCTTCAAACTGCTTAATCTTGCTTCAGTTTGTGGGGTAGGACTTGTTCCACATATCCAACGGCATACATGTACATTAAACATGGTAACAGAATTACACAAACTAAGAACACTGAATAACCTAATGTGCTGTGAAATCACAATATAATTGTCCATACATGTACATGTATGTGTCAATGCAGCAACATGTACATGTATGTACATGTATTATTACAATGAAGAACTGTAATGCAGTCAACTACAATGCAGACATCTAGAGTAATTTGATCTCAAGCATATCTACATGTACATTATTAATGTTGTTAAACAACAGTTGGACTGACCATATTCGAATGCAAGGTACATGTAGTTGACCATTTCTAGTCAACTTTGTGGAACCAACCTCTGGGGCATGCTCCAAAGGTAAAATCTCAGTAGTAGAAAAAGACTTCCAAAAGTAAACCGACAAAAATGTAAAGAAAAAAATTGCCTCAAATATTTTTCTTCACATGTTTATGGAAAAACACAATCACATTTTTATTTATAGCTTGACATGTACACTTGTAGATTTTGAGAGTTGACATTTGGTGCTTGAGTTTATCTGTAAAATTACTCATCCAAAATAAATCTTGACTTTTGGCTGTTAAAGCAAATGGATCTAAGCCTGTTCATTGTGGACCAAACACTAAATGACACTGTAAATATTATGTTCAGTTCTTTTGTCCAACTTGTCTTTCATTTTAACATGTTTTTGATGAGTGGAAACACTTACGGTTGCAGGAAATTTTTAAATGGCGGCTATCTTGAAAAACAATACAAAATAAAAAGCCCCACTTCCTTTGTTTTTGTCAAAAATCTGGACGAGAAACATTTTTTTTTACTTTGCCTTATTTTCAAAAACATTTTTGGCTCTGTTCCAGGTGTACATTTATTGACAACGCACAGTAAATTTAATTTTTATTCCATCAGCTTTAATATTTGTAATTTTTCTCAATTCTCATAGGGAATTGCCCAATAGACTTTGTCCACCAGTACCGGTGGGTACATGTACATGTAACGGTACATGTACAGGCTGCAAAGGACTCAAAACTCCTCCATAACAAATACCGTACTACTGAAGATTTTTGGTACTGGTAGCATTGCATGCTTGAGTGTAAACAGTTCACTCTCCATACACAGTCTTTCAAAAAGACACTTGGCTTGACAGATAATCATATGACCCTCACACATTTACTGGGACAATATTAAACAACTTTGTTCAAGTCCAAAGTTGTGTTCAGTCAAGCACTGATGAAATGAAAGGTTATCTGAATGTGTCGATAATGTGTTGTACTTGGCAATTAAAAGGAGTCGGTTGGTTTAATTTCTTTGGAAAAGGGGATACCGGTATTTACAAAAGAGTACTTTAAATCAGTAATTGTTCAAATAAGTAACTGGATTAAAACTGTGATTAAAATCAGTGATTTAACCCTTAGCACGCTATCAATTTATCTGTGCACTAATCCTGTGCCGCTGTATTTCCTGTGCAGCGGAACATTTTATTCACCGGCAGTAAGTCAAGTTGCATTTTCATAATGAAAGAAGCATCTTTGAGGGTTTTACAAAATAAAAAAAAATTCCCTGGTGAAATTTCCTTTCTGGTGATACAAATATAATTTTTCTAGGTGCAGCAATAGAAAAGTTATAACCTTTTGAAAATCACCAAAAATATCACCCAAAATTTAAGGTCACCTACATGTACTTTTCACACACCACACATGCTTGGTCAAGTTGGTCATGCATTACATACATGTACATGTACATGGTGTGTGTGTGTGTGCACATCTGCATGAAAGTTTGGATTCCGTTTTCTTCTGTTTCATGCATTTATCGATGACATCCTGGAAGACAGTCTATTTTATAGTCCATGAGAGTGTGGTATCTCCTGAAGCAAGGAGCGGGACACATTGGCTTATTACATTGAGCGCACATATACTCAGTCTGATGTCGTCGAACTGCTCGATTGGAGCACACTACACAGTCTGGTTTGGATGGACGTCCGGCTGGGGTGAGATTCCGATTGACAGCCAGAAAGTGTCTTTCTGTCAAGCGATTCGGTGCATCCACAGATCTTCTTCCTGGTCTTCCACCGGGTCTGGCGTATCCTTCCAGTAACCCATCGACAATGGCAAAGCGGAACTTTTCAGGACGCTGTCTAGTGCCAGGATGCAGGGCTTTCCAGATTATCCAGCTGTTGACGTAACTCACTTCCAATATGTAGACAAATACCTTTTTCCACCACTTCAGTGTTTTATGAATGTTAAGGTAATACCACATCCCTTGGTCTGAACGGTCAACTCCTCCCATGTATCTTGTGTAACACTCAATGGCGACAGGCTTATCCACCTTGCGAGGATTCTTTTGGCCTCGTGCACGAACATTTTTTTGGAATGTAGTCGCATTGTGAACAGTTGAAACAATATTCACCTGTCTTTTGTCGAACCACGACACATACAGGGCCTTTCCTTCACGAACAGAAAGAAGAGGGTCACTGGTTTTCAGCTTTGCCTTCTTTATTGCCTCTGGGGTTCCGACACGATTTGTTCGTAGGGTTCCGCATGCCCCTGTACCGTGGATACTGAGGTCATCAAAAAGGGCAGGGGATGTAAACAAATTGTCCATGTAAACATGGTGGCCTCTGTCATAGATGGGCTGACACAAAGTTGCCACAACATTGTGATACAAACCAACCTCTGTTTGGTTGTTTCGCTTGCCTTGATAAAGTTCTGATTTCCAGACATATCCCGTTTTAGATTCTGCCAAGTTCCAACAGTTCAATCCCCATTTGTGGGGCTTATTTGGTTTGTACACTTTCATGGCAGTACGTCCTTTGAATGGGATAATTGTTTCATCGACAGACACTTCTCGATCTGGGTAATAGGCTGTCTGCCATCGAGCCACAATCATGTCCATAACCTCTTTTATTTTTCCCCGTCTGTCATGATTCTCATCCGCAGGTGTAGTGAGTTGGGCATTGTCCGTGCAATGAAAAAAGGTAAGTATCAGGTAAAATCTATCCCGTGACATGATAGATCTTATGCCAGGTGCTTCCAATGTCCACTCAGTGGTCCAGTAAAGTTCGTAGTTAGCACGACGGTCAATACCCATCAACAACATAATGGCAAGAAAAGCTTTCATTTCATTGGCTTGGACTTCTTTCCATTTCTTGAATCGTGAATGTTGGCTGAGATTCTCCATCCCTCCTTTGCTTGCAATTGTTGTTGCAGCATATTGGTTTGTTTCATGAACCAGCAGATCAATGACCTCCCCATCAAAAAAATGGGAAAAAATCCCATATTCAGTTGGTTCTTCATCTGCATCATACAGCAGCTGGCCCTGCTGATGGCTGAAATTTGTCAACCAGTCGTCTTCGTACGCCCTCTGCAAGGCCTCTTTCCATGCAGCATCATCATCGGCCTTTGCCACACGATGCCGATTTTCAGCAGGGACGTCGACAGGATCCGACCCACCAATGCTGCCATTTTCCCCCGGTAAATCATTATCATTACACGTACCTTCACTGGCTTCATCGTCGTCTGAACCGCTCACAAAAGGCTCTTCAAAGTCCGAATCTCCAGAGTCAGAGTCTCCAAAGATCTCCCCAAATGCTTCATTGACATCCATTGTGCGCGCCTATTGTTTTAGCAGTGGTCGTAGCACAGAATTCCTCGGTAAATAACGAGAAATTTTCTAAGAAAAGTACGCTTCTTTACAAGTGAAAATCGTCGTTCATGTAAACATCTTGTCTGAAAGTACCCGGATAAAGGTCAGGGGTCAGTATATTCCAAGAACTCTTTCACTGAACATGCATAATGCATATCGGCGACTGGAGTCGCCGACAGCGTGCAGGGGTATTTTTAACTGGGCGACTGGAGTCGCCGATAGCGCGCAAAGGGTTAAACCAACATGATTTAAATCAGCCAACCGTGCTACAAAGCACAGTTTAAAACATCAGAAGCATGATTTTACAGGGTTGGTTGAGATGCACAAGCCAAAACAGTACATCCCTCTGAGGTCATTTGAATTGTTATCCGCTTCTCAAGATGAGAAAGGCAAGTGTGATGAATTGGGAACAAAGGAAAATTTGTGCAACTGACCAAAAATATAATAAATTAAAACTTTTCCCTTTTAATTTTGTGACTGAGACAAAGGGAAAATAAACTTTCAGGATTCATTAATGAAACTCAAATACTTTTCATTGATGAGCTGTGAAAATCCTACACTGCCTAGAAATGGAAATAAACTTACCAATTTTTGGATGCATACATTGTAACTCTTCTCTTAATCAATTAGTGATGTCGTCTTGAAAGGTTGATGGCAAAGAGATGAATAAGTAGGAACAGGCTGAATGTTAACTTGTTAACAGCTGTCTAGGTAGAAAATGGAAAATTACAGTAGATTCAATTATTTACTAAAAAAAAATTCATTTACCAAGATCTTGTTATCAAAAAGGCTAATTAATAAAGACCACTGGTTGTAACAGAAGTCTCAAGACCAAATAGTTGGCAACCAAGTCAAGACTCAACCAAAAAAGACCTCAGGAATCATAGGATTTTTAGCAACGATACCAATTTGTCAGTGTCTGCACTTCCTAAGGGCCACAAGTTGTACAGTAAATCTTCTTGGGGAGGAACAGTACATGTACGGTACTATATTTCAGGTTATTTATGGTTGAACAAAGCTCACAGCAGAATTACAGTGTTTCCATAGTTTATAACTAATTTAAAGTCTTCCACACAAAAAAGCAATTACATACTGGTTTAAATAGAGTCACTTAAAGTGCAACACTCCGATTTGTTATGTTTTCTGATCAATTCAACAATACTACAAAAGTCACGTACATGTATACATGTACATGTATGTACATGTAGGCCGTAGGTACGACCTACATGTACATGTACATGTACATGTACTCTTTTGGTGGTCCAGACACCGTTACTAGGCATGCATATCAGTGCATGGTCCAACCACATTAGTCTTGATACAATATGTTGGTAATGAAGAAGCCGTTTCGAAGGAATCCATCCCTCCTCATGGTAATTCTAAGAAACAGCCCACCCATCCATATGAGAGAACATGTCCCTCAGTCCTGAAAGACCTAGCCAAGAAAGCAGGTACACAGAAATCCTCACAAGGTGTACAGGGATTTAACATCCAGAAATGTGCCCTCTTTCAACGTGCCAGTGCTGCACCCAAAGGATACTGTACAGGTGAGGAACAAAGTGAAATTTGAGAAATCAAAGAGCCGGCTGTCTCATGATGAAATATACAATGTATACAAACTTAACTTGGGGATTTCACACACCAGTTTCAGGTGCTTCCTGAATTGGTTCTTTACGTTGGTTTGCAAGAACTTCTCAATGAACTTACTTGTACTTGTAGTCTCATACCGTATGACACCACATTCAACTTGAGTGACTTTCATATTTCTGCCCTTACTATGAAACATGGCTCTTTTGCCAGTGAACCACTGATTCCAGCTGCTGTCTTGATACATGAAAAAAATTGGAAGCATATCATGGGGATTTCTTTGAGGTTGTCAAGATGCAATGCCCTCAGTTACGCAAAGGTGAACCCGTCATTGTAACCAATTGCGAAAAGAGTATTGTCAATGCCTTGCAATGCAAATGACCCTGGGCCAATAGCATGTGCTGCTGGAACCAAATCCTCTCTGATGTGAAATTCTGGATCAGTAAACAAGGAGGGAAGGCAGGAAACCGCCAGGCCTACAGACACCATGTCAAGCAACTTCTTCTGTCTAGCACCAAAGAAAAATACTTTCAGGTTCGTGATACACTGAAGGTAAAGTGGAGTCAGGCATTTATCGATTACTTTGACCTCGAGATTGAACCTGCAATATTGTTGTCCGCTAGCAAGTGGGTGCTACAACGGCTGGGGGGTACACAGACAATCCTGACATGACAACAAACCAAAGCGAGAGCTTTAATGCAGTAATGAAGCGCATACTAGAACGCAAGGAAGTCAGTCTGTGTGTTGTTTTTGTTCTATCTACAAAACTACTACTACAATGAAATCCTGCGCTGGTTTTGTTCCTTGGGTAGAAACTTTCGCTTGAAGAAAGAGCAGTGAGCTTAAATGCAGTGATCCCAAAACGGTATTTCCATACATAGAAAACAATCCAGACACGGTTGTGACGGGCACCAAACTAACTCAAGCACGAAATTCCACCCAGAGCAGCAGCTTCAAGAGCCAGCTACATGCACATGTACCAGTAAGTTTGGCCAAGATGGTCATCCAAAACAAAAAATTCACGTGTGTTGCTGAGCACAGTTTTTCCTAGTGCAGGGGAGCAAAGGGAAATTTCTATTCTGTAACGCTTTTCCCCAAAGAATCATGCCCTTGCCTCTAAAAGGGTACCATACCTGTTACCATATAATCACCTGCCACCTACCGGTAGCTGTCAGCTTGGCTCCTTGGGTAACCGATACAAAACACAGCAATCTGTCTAGATTACGGAGGTGGAGAGCGGCTTGAGCTTTGAACGGGTACGGACGTGTTCTCTACGTTGCTGTGCGAGTGGTGAGACCTTCTCCATACGCAATCTTTTCTTTGATTTCGTGCTTGCATGACTCTGCTTGCTTTGCTGTGTCTTTTTTTTCCTTGCAGCTTTTATGACCATTTACAGTAACATCTGCAGATTATAACTACACGTACTAAAGCTACATGTACATCGTCGAGTCAACATGGCCGACGAAAGTGAGGAAGACATGACATGGGATCAGCTTCACAACAGCAGATATCAGAATATAAATCTAGGCTTTGTCGAAACCAAAACAATAAGCAACCACGCTCTACATTAGACCTTCTCATGAGTCAAGCCCAAGATGACCAAAATGATAACTAAGACAACGATGCAGACAGCAATAACGAAAATACTGAGCATGCCAAAGATATGGAAACTCGGGTCAGCTCGCCAAAAACTTCATGGAGACCAATGTCCAGCAAAAGAGCGAAACCAATAAGCCCAAGTGAAGATTCTACAGAGTCTGACAACAGTTCCTATTCTCGATACCAAAAGAGCAGAAATGTAAATGCTTATCCGTATTCGTCCAAAGAAAATGCAAATCCTACCATTGTTATCATAAATTCTCCAGATGCCAAACTTGCTCAGATAAATCCCATTAAAATAGCCAAAGCTCTCAATGAAATCGGATCGAACATCATTAAAAATGTCACTAAAACCAACCAAGGTGGCATCAGTGTTAAATGCCACACACCTGGTCAGGCTAACAAATTTAAAAGAATCAATATGCTTGGACAGTGGTCCGTAACCACCGAGTTTGCGAAATCAGAAACACAAAGTAAAGGTGTTATCTCTGGAGTACCGCTTGAACTCTCTGATAAAGAAATCCTCAAGGAATGCAAAAAAGAAGGTGTCATGGATGTACGAAGGCTCCCTTTCAAAAGAAATGGACAAACTGGAAACAGCCTCTCTGTCTGCCTCACATTTAACACGCCTCACCTGCCTCAGTGCATTCAACTCGGTTATCAATACTTCAATGTTAAGCCATACATACCACCAGTCATACGCTGTTTCAACTGTCAAAACCTTGCAAATTGCAAACAATTGTCATAGCAAAACAAGATGTGTCCGATGTAGTGGTACTCACACGTACGATCAGTGTGACAAAAAAGACCAAGTCAAATGCAGCAGATGTGGTGGAAGCCACTCCTTTGCCTATGCTGGTTGTGATACCATTAGAGAAGAGAATCCAAGAAGTTAGAGTAACCTACAACATATCCTATGCTGAGGCAGCAAAGTCCATCCGTGCAGACATCACTGTCCATGCTGAAAAGCCTGACACACCTTCTCCAGCACCTAAATTGAAAACCCGGACTCCAAACAAAGCATGTGTGAACACACAAAATACACAAAATGTACATGTGAGCAGTGAACAAAGAAGACAGAATTTGCAACCGTCGTCCAAAAGAGAGATTTCTACTCAAACCGAAGATGTATCAGTAGCTAGCCAAAATGAACCTATCTCACCATGTTTGTTGGCAAATAACTCGCTAATAGAACTACTTATTGGAACACTTCAAATCTGGGAGTCAACTAAAAATAAAGAAAGTAGGGAATCAGAAATAAAGTCTCTCTTTGATCACTTATTCCATCAATCACCAGAACACAGCAGGCATCAGACAAAGAGAGAAAACGTAATGCTCATACACAATCCTCAAGCACTGGTACATCCCCGCAGGGGACACAAAGGAAATCCTCTCAGTCCAAAACGACCCAGTGGGCACACGACGCGTGAAAGACGTCTTTTTGTGGTCGTTATGTGGTCGTGTGTCGTAAAGTGGTCGTGACAAAAAAACGACGTCTTAAAGACGTCTTTTATCCTCGGTTCGAAACATTGCTTCAGCAACCATGACCACAAAAAAACATGACGTCTTTAAGACGTCGTTTTGCAGTCGTTATCAAATCATCGGTACCACACATACAGTGAAAGGAGAAAACGACGTCTTAATGACGTCTTTTTTTTTTCTCTATTTGAATTGTTTTCTTCAACAAGCAATACATGAAACACACGACGACTTTACGACGTCATTTTACAGTCGTTATCAAATCTTCAACATACAGCAGAAAAAGAAAAAGATTTAGATAACCTTATGAAGATTTTGCACGGTGACTTTTAGTTTGTCTCGGATTAGTTTGCCGGTTCTCACTCGGTTTCACCGCGGAAGGTCAACAATGGCATACAGTGTATTGCGAAATCCCGCCTGCGGCCGCAGGTGACTGTTCTGTTTGACTGTTCTCATATATTCGTCAAGAGGGATGTGTGAGATAGTAATAGTGCGAATGTCCATTTTACAGGGAAATTTTAACACGAGGAATTGCGAGTGTGGTTTAGTACACATGCTTGTAATTTATGATTATTTGCAGTGGAACTGACCCTCAACCCCCTCGTCTGATTTAAAATAACATGACATTAAAATATCCATACATTTAAAATGGATGAGGCTATTTTCTTTCATTGCCTGCTTGCTCGCAAGCAACGACTGGCTTCAAGCGTGTGCACCGCGCTACTATAGTGGCTCTGGCTTAGTCTTAGCTGGTTCCAGCCTTACGAGGAGACTCTGAGCATGCCGACTGGAACCAGCGATGGCACAGACTGAGGTCATGTCCAAAAGTCAAAACGGGCTTCCAGAACTACGGTTAGGTCTATTGACTTTGGCGGCTACACGTATTTCCAATGGAATAAAGATCTTCAGGTCAGGGAACCAGACTACTTCATAATTTCGTCCGTGCTTTGAATTAAGAGAGCTCGAGTACATGTACATGTACTAGTATCGCTGCAAGCAGCTTGTTCGTTTAAAGAAGAGTAAGACAGGTTAGGCCCTTCCTTAAAAGGTAAGTGCTTATAAAATGTAGTTCTGTTACGTATGGGCATTGTTGGTGAAGCAGACGTCAGGCTTAAACGCAACAATTTTAATCCTCAACAGTCAACCGGGTTGGCCACGGTTGTTTCCTACCTCCATGGTTGGACTACAGACAGTGTTTATTCGTAGTCGTACGTAGACTCGCAGTCGTACTGCAGTAAGGAGCATCTGGTCTAGCCATAGTGCCCATACTTCAGCGTCATCAAATATGGCAAATACTATCAGCGTCAATAAATCTAATTTATCCTTTTAAGATTAAACGTTTTACCATTGTATTGGTGAGACTAAATTATGAAAATGTAACGGCAGTACATGTATGTGATGCAATGTACATGTACAATATTGGCCACTTGATGTAGACATGTCAGAGACAGTTGGTGGCAGAAAAATTCTTTTTCATTCTCAATCACAATGAACATGCGCACTTAAGCTCAGACGTGGTGTAAACAATGGTAGAGGACCGGTTTATTTGCTGCCACCAAAGTCCTTATAGTTTTTACAAAATAAATTGTCTTATTTGTCTAACATTTGCAGAAAGTGTTGCATCACACGGCACAACAGTGTCTGCAGTAAGACAACGAATAGCGAAGTACCTCAAGCTTAGTATTCCTACCAGAGACGAACCAAGAGCCCTGAGTAATTCAGCAGGCATGCCCACTGGATAACTGTGCGACCAGTCTAGTGCATCAGGTGGCCTGTTTCCTGGCTGTTTCATATATTTCGGTGATATTTAACTAATGAGCATAAAGACTATTTTTGTATTGGGTCTTATTTGAAAACTTTAAACCTTTTGTTGTTCAAGTAAAATATGTACATTGTTTCGTCCGGTTTATTTCCTCAGGTTGAAGCAATGAAGGCTGTTTAAAGTACGGTAATAACAAAATTACACGTTTGATCGTTTGGGGGGCATGGGTAAAATATTTTGCGGCATTAAAACACGTACAGTAATTTAAATTGTAACTGACTAGATCATCCTGTTCCAGGATAGTCCTTTTCTAAAAATTTGACAAACCACTGCATGAGACAACATTTTCTCAAAGTGTTCAATGTTTCCATTTTTTTAAATTCTAAGCCAACTCGATTTGAATTGTCTTATTTGTACAAGCATACATCTTTTCATCAACTGATGTCTGTTTTTCTACCTCTCATAAATGCCATTACATGTACATCTAAAACGTATTTTACTAAGTCTTGCCTTGCTGGAAATGTTTTGCCAAATATTCAGTTACATGGCTTATACTACATGTACTGTATGATTAATGTTTCCCATTCTTGCCTTGTCCGTAAAAGTAAAACCTTTTAACTGCTTTTATCCAGGAAGTGTAAACACAAGTGTACTTTGTTTCATCGTCACGTTGATTGTGGTGGGTGCAATTGTAATGGTCCGTCCAAAGCTATTGAATTTACCAGAAATATTATTGGTACATAATATTTGTGTAGACCATCATTTTCAGCAAAGTGTGCTAACAGGTTATTATAATATGAAGAATGAGAGTTAAATAAAAAAAAATATGTTTAGTTGTAAACAGTTGCTTTAGTCAAAATTTATTTTATAGCCAGGCAGCGTGTTAAGGCATGTGAACTTCTTTTTATCATAAAAAGTAAAAAAAATGTGACTCGTCCAATGCAGATGTCTTTTTTCCTTGATATTTGATGGATAAAAGACGTCTTAATGCTGACGTCTTTTACTGCTCAATATGCTGACGTCTTTTATTAGTCGCAATGTTGACGTCTTTTATTAGTCGCGATGTTGACGTCTTTCATTAGTCTCAATGTTGACGTCTTTTATTAGTCGCAATGTTGACGTCTTTTATTAGTCTCAATGTTGACGTCTTTTATTAGTCGCGATGTTGACGTCTTTTACTCGTCATAATGCTGACTTCTTTTTCTAGTCAGACCACTGACGTTGTTTACTTGTCAGGATGCTGACGTCTTTTGGCTTTGCATATACGACTCAAAAAAGACATTAATAAGACGTCAATATTTGACGTCTTTAAGACGTCATAACGACGTCTCGTGCCCACTGGGGAAACAGAGAGAAGCCCCTGCTAAGTCCTCACAACCTGAAACTTCAAATCAGCATTGAAAACATCCAATCGGTCAAAAGGGAAAAGTCAGCAAACATAAACATGAATCTTATCCTCATGGTCTTTATCTTACAATGGAATACACAATCACTTATTGCACACGGAAATGAATTCAAGCATGATATAAATGACTGGAACAACAAACCCGACATAATTTGTATACAAGAAACATGGCTTAAAGAAAGTAAGAATTTCAATCTTCCTGGATATAACATTTACAGATTGGACAGGAAACCTGACCTCAAATCCTGTGGCAGGGGATGTGCTATTTTTACCAAAAAAGCCCTTGTTGTTAAAAATATTGCTGACAAAAATTCTCTTTTCCAGTCTCAAGTTCTTGAAGTGTACAATGTATAATAGTGATAAAAGTAAATTAAAAATTATTAATGCTTATAACCCTTGTCTCACTTTGAAGGACTATTCTTTAACTGACATCGAAAATCATATAAGTAAGAACACTATTATTTGTGGAGACTTTAACGGCCAAGTAAAATGACTGATGCAAATGGTAATATCATCGAAAATGTAATGGACAAACACAAACTTGTCTGTGTGAATAGTGGAAACGGTACTAGAATTAACACCTCCAATGGTACTACTACTTGCATTGACATTACTATCACCTCTCCAGATCTCGCAGCCAAGAGTAACTGGACTACCTTAGATGATACTTGGGGAAGCGACCACTATCCTATCATTATTGAATTTAATCAAAAATGCCAGTACACTTCCAAAAACTATAACTCACGTTGGTCCACCAAAAGAGCCAACTGGGATGCCTTTCAACGAGCGTGTGATAACCATATTACTGAACCAAGCATTAATATTAATGCTGAAGATGCTTATAATGAGTACATTGAGCAACTTACTGAGGCTATCAATCATTCCATCCCGCGTACAGTTTCTCATAAAAAGAACAAAAAGATGTCTACTTCATGGCGGAATGATGACTGTAAACAAGCTGTTGAAAACCGGAAAAAAGCCCTTAAATTGTTAGGGAAAACCTGTTGCCCGAAAGACCTTATAGCTTACAAACGTACCTGTGCTATTGTTCTTAAAACTATTAAAGCTGCTAAAAGAGATGATCGGAAAAGTTTTTGTGATACCTTGAACTCCCAAACTCCTTCCAAAAAGATTTGGGACAAAATTCATCATATTAACAATACGCATACTAAGGTTAACATCTCAGTTTTAAAAGACCGTGATAAAGAGTTTATCTCTGAGACGAAGATAAAGCTAACTTACTTGCTCAAAGTTTTGCTTCTATCAGCAATGATCAAAATTACAGTGCCTCCTTTTTAAAAGCTTAACAAAATGCTGAAAATAATTTTCACCTTAATGATGATAATGAGAATGTTATTAATGAACCTTTTACTACATGTGCATGTATGTCTGAACTGGAAACTGCCATTGATGCAGCAAAGTGTAACTCTCCAGGTAAAGATGGTATCGGCAATGACATTATTAAACATCTCCCTCAAAAAGCACGTGAAATTATTCTCATCATTTTCAACAAGATCTGGAGTACGTCCCAGTGTCCTAGCCAATGGAAAGAAGCAATACTTACTCCTATTCTTAAACCTGGCAAAACTCCCACTGATCCTAAATCTTACTGGCCAATTGCGCTCACCTCCACCTTCTGCAAAATAATGGAGCGCATGGTCAATAGTAGACTTATCTGGTACCTGGGGAAGCACAATTTGACCAGTAATAATCAGTCTGGTTTCCGGAAAGGGAGAAGCACCAAAGACCATACTATTCATCTTGAATCTAGTAAACAAGGCTTTTGCCAACAGAGAAAGTACTTTGGCGGTCTTCCTGGATCTTGAAAAGCATATGATATGCTATGGCCCAAAGGAATTGTCATCAAATTACAATCACTTGGAATTAGTGGCCGCATTACCCGATGGATCAATTACTTTCTTACAAATCGGAAAATCCAGGTTAAAATAAATAATACTTATTCTGAATCATGTACTGTTAAAAATGACACACCCCAAGGTAGCGTTATTAGTCCAACACTCTTTAATATTGCTGTTAATGGAGTTAATATCTGTCATATGGTCATATGGAAATCCAATAGAAATATTAATTTCATTATCAATAAGATCCAACAAAGTCTCAATCACATTTCCTCTTGGTGTGGAAATGGGGCTTTAAAATATCAACTCCCAAGACCTACATGTACGCTGTCCTATTTACTCATAAACGAAATGCTTCCTCTAAACTGAAGATACATAATTCTGACATCAAATTTCAAAATTCAGCTAAATTTCTTGGTGTCATCTTTGACAACAAACTAACCCGGAAGGAATGTATCAACTATGTCGTCAATAGAAGCAAAGCTAAACTTAACATCCTCAGATGTATTAGTGGAACTGATTGGGGATCAGACTGTTGTATTCTCTTTCGCCTGGACAAAACTCTTATCAAACCAATTCTAGAGTACAGATGTGAAGCCTTCAACTCAGCGGCTTTAGAACACAACCAAAAATGAGATAGTATACAATACCAGGCTCTGAGGATATGCTGTGGAGCACTTTATGGAACCTCATTACAGAAACTGCAAGTAGAGTGTGGAGATCCTCCTCTTTATCTCAGCCGTAATTATTTTTGTAATCTATATAATATCAAACTGGATATGCATGCTTCTCATCCGAATCAATACATCCAAATAGACTGCTTGCAGAAACACTACTTTGCTAAAAAATGGAAAGCCCCATTTGAAGCCAGAACAGGTAAACTGCATTTTAATGCCTTCCCATTACACAATCCTTTTCCTCACTGGCATTATACTAAACCTGATACATGTATCTCAACAGAAATTCTGAACCATATTAAACATATTATGGATATCAATGAAAAGGGTTCCCTTGCTACAGAGATCATACATGTACATACGACTTAGGGTAACTCACTTCACATCTATACAGATGGTTCTGTCGACCCGAATAATACATGTACCACTGTGGGATGTCGTAAATACATAACTCAACTTAATTATTCTAAGAACATCAGATTAAACAACGAAGCCTCTATTTTTCCAGCGGAACTCTTTGCCATTTTACTGGCCCTTGAATGGATTGAAGATGTTCAGCCTATGCAATCCTGTATACTCACAGACTGTCTAAATGCTATACAAGCTGTACATGTACATGTATCTCGGCCTATCATCAGAAACAAATTAACTTGTGATATTCGGCATACACTTATTAATATTCAAAATCAGGCTAACAATGTTATTTTTGAATGGATACCAGGACAAGGTGGAGTTAAAGGAAACGAACAAGTTGACCAGATTACTAAAAAGGGTACTAAAAGAACTATTATTGACCATAAACTGCCCCTTTCTAGAACAGAAGCTAAACATCAACCCAAAAGTTGCATCAAGCAACAGTGGCAACGAGAATGGAATAATTCTAAAGCATCTTTACTTAAAAAAATACAACCCATTGTTTCCCTTAACATGAACATGTGGAACCTCTCACGCTGTCAAGAAGTTCAGATTCACAGACTCCGGCTTGATATGTGTAAAAATCTAAAAAGTTTCTATTAAAAAATCGGTAAACACACAAACGGATTTTGTGAAACATGCAACACATACATGTACGACAATGCTGAGCATTTTCTCATAAACTGTAACAGATACGTTAGTGCCAGGGGAAAACTTCAAAAATCATTAAAATTAACTCCAGATCAAATGACACTTAAAAATGTTTTAAACTCAAAATATAATATTCCCCACTAACTGAAATACATCAAGGCTACTAACAGTAACATCTAATATGAACATGCATGCTCATACATACATGTACATTTATCCATATTTGCCCATGCTTTCTGGTGTGATATGTACGTCAAACGATTGGCTGGACAGAGTGCTACATGTACCTATCAACACCTAGAGTATGCAGCCTGCGAACGTACAAGCGGCGGGAGCACGAGCTCTTAAATTGCAAGGGAGACGGCTGGCTTGCAGGACACTGTACATGTACCATCTCCATGTCTGGAGGATCGTTGATATCATATCACCTCCATAACATCCTTCATCTACTGATTGCCTTACACATGTACATGTACATGTTTTCCACATTTCATCTCATCTAAGCGTTGTCCAATTTCTTTCGCATGTACATGTATGCATGTATAATTATCTCTCTTTTATTTGGTTTCCTCCTACATATCCTACAGTACATGCCTCCTTTTACATACATGTACAAGTAGTCATTTCTCAGTTCTTGGGTTTTCAGACTTGTCCTTTCTTTTCTGTCGTTGTTCTCAAAGTTCAAGCCTGATGTCTTCATTGTGAGGAAGATTTCTTCGTGACTCAGCTACTGTATTTGAAGTTGGCACAAAGGGCACAATAGTGCCAAAGGTGCCATTATCTCACAACAACAAGGAGGTCAAAGTGCCAAAAGAAGAGATCTGGTCATAAAAAGCCCAGAATTGATGACCTGGATGTCAGTTGTGCCCCTGACTGGATAAAAGCAACTATGATGGAGGACACATGGAATATGGATGATTTCTGTCCACCATCCTCACCACCGTGCCCTGCCAATTCACCATCTCCACTTGTTGATCACTTCACATTTCTCACATGGGAAGAGGGTAAAGTAGAACTTGTCATAAAGTGGGCCCTTGCTCATTGCATTTTTGAGAAAGACGTCTAGCTTTGGCCTGTGATAGTCCACAGTAACCACTGGATACTATTGGTCATAATAAGAAAATACGACAGTTGGTTATCGTGGACTCCTTGCATGGAGAAAACACGCAATCTGCAGTCTAATAACGTATTCAAAATCCTTTTCCCTGTCAGATTGGCATGTTTTTGTGCCGGCTGATGTACATGTACCCTGGCAGAAGAATGGAAACGAGTGTGGCATCTTTGTACAATGTTGCATGTGCCGCAGCGCATGCGATAGTAATAGTGGCAATTACCAGAAGTATTCACAAGCCAAAATGCAAAGAATGCAGAACTGGATCACTCAAATTTTAATTCAAACGGATATGCATATGCAGAGCTTGTAGAAGAGGCGGTTGTTACTACATGTATGTACTACTAGCGTACATACTGTGTATCTCGCCAACCCCCGAAATGGTGGCGACACCACGACCTACTTGGTAAATATCAGAAATTGTTTGATAGAGGCAACATGGTCCATTTCTTATATCGGTGATGATTGTAACAAACCACAAGAATCCACAAAGATGTTGTTCTGCGAGGGCTGTCTCGATTGGCTCCATACTGAGAGCATTTCAAAGGTTGGAATATATAGTCAGCTGCTGGATGCCAGTCACTGGATGAGTCTGCAATGCAGCCTCACAGAAGAGCTGAGAGGCTTGGCCTTCTAACTCTCACAGTCCAGTAGTAGGAATGTCTACATTTAGATCTATGGGTGTCGCAAGAACTTTCTCAGGGAAACTGCCCTTTTTTAAGGAAAAAGGGGGCAGCAATCACCTTGCCCCCCTCTGCGACGCAAATGCCCAGACTTGATGTTGATGTCGGAAGGATTTAAAGCAAATCCAGTGTGATGCATCTGCAATGACTGAGCTCTGTTTTTGAGCTCAATGCAGAAGTTGATTTTGTTAGTTCTTTTGTAAAAAAAAAAGTTATCAAAGAACTCATTGTTAAAATGTTGATGTGAAATTTAAAATGACAGGCGATTTAATTTTCATTTAAACAAATGTTAACATACCGGAGGGTCCTTCAAAGATGCTTCTGTTATCTCACAGGCTAATTCTCTGGTCACCCCCGGTGTCATGTGCTGGTAACTACAAATTACTGTCGCCAATTTAACAGTGTACTTTGACATTAGCCTACAACTTATTTGTAAAATAAAATCACTTTAAAATTACAGTTATCAAGTAGAAAGTTTGCTTATTTCTCTTCACAGAAAAATTAGGATGTGTTTAGTTAAAAATTTGCTAAGTGTGTATCTTGAACTGTGAACATTAGATTCAATATCAAACATCATCTTTTGGAATTATCAACAATGATTGACAAGGAGCTCCATAGCAAGTTTTACTTTCAGTTTTGTAGCAATAAGCTAACAAAATTCACTCTGTTGTGAGCAAGAGTTCCATTGAAGGAAATAAATGGGGTTAATATCACACGAACAGCTTTTTAGTACATGTACATGTACTTAGTCCCTCATCTTTATGGCTCCCCAGTTTAACCACTTTACATCTCTACCCCCATCTCCTTTATCCTATCCTTCACTGCCTCTCCTTTTCACCTACATGTTTCTACCCAAAATGTGTAACAATGTTTTACATTGTACAACAATTCACAAGTTACCTGTTGCAATGACCCTGTGCCCCTGCAAGCCTGCCCTGATACACACTTATTGTTACACCTTTTTAGCGCCACCATGCACATGTGTACACACAAGCACAAATGCCCTAAAATTTAATAAAGGAATACATGTAAAATAATGATTTCTTCTGTAAGCATTCATCCTAAATATTGTCATTTTTGATGATTTTTAAAGTTACAGTAGTTTGAATTCCATGTACTTCAAATCAAATCGACTTCCAGGTCGTCCTATACATGTACAGTATGTACCATATCTGATCACAGATTTTATATTACAAAATATGTATTACTTCCCGCCTGACATGCTATGCCATAGAGAACATTTTACGGACATTTTGGTCAATAAAGAAAGAGAAAAACACTTGTGGCATTCATTTCAGACATTTTGTAATTTTTGGATAATTTTTCAAGTAACGTACATGTATGTTTGAACTACTTTAACTCCACCACCGGGCTGACCCATACACATGCCGAAATCGAGTGTAGGGTTGGTTTATTGCTAACTCCGGCCTGGCGTTTCACTCAATTAAGGATGATTTACAGTCAATAAGGGTGAGTAAATAACGAAACAAAAAACATGAACCTCATGCATAGGTATTAATTTAAGAAATTCTTTGCCATTTTTCCATAATTTTTCGAGTACAATCGTGTGAATACTGTTGCAGGCACAATAAATTATACCTCCGGTCTGACATGCTATACAAATGAGGATTTTTATGATCATTACTGTTCATGAAAAAAAAAAACTTTTTTCTGTACATGTACCGGTATCTGCAACTACATGTACCTCTGGCTACATATGTACTCCGACTTTTACCAACACCCTGTTTTTACAGTGGTGCATAACATCAGTGTAGTGCTACATGTACATGTATATACCCATTTGAATGACATTTTTTGCTAAGGTACATGTACATGTAGGTCTTGTATGACGTTTTGTCTGTAAGGGCAGTATGGGTAAAAAAAAGCCAGTCTAAGTAATCAGAAATAAAGGAGGGCACCCTAAATATTAGACTGTTAACATTTCACATCATGGAATGTAGTCAAATACGGTAGGCCTAGGCTAGCTGTTTAACCAAGACACTAGTAAGGTTACACATTGGAAATAAACAAAAGTTGCCATGATTGGTTGGTTTTTCTTCCAATTAATGCATTTTGTATGGGTAGTCTTTAGCTCAGCCTCAGGTTGGACCTTGTCTTCATTTACCATTTACACTACTTCCAGAACTGTAAGGTTTATACAAATCTGACAGTTCTTAAAGAAGGTATAACACCCATATCCAAGTTAAGACATTTCCTATTTTGCCGTCACAAAACTGTCCTTTTTCAATTTAATATTGGGCAGTTTCACGGGAAAGGTTGCAAAAAAGTCTCATGAGGGGTCCAAAATGAAAAAGTATCAATAAACTGTGTTTGGCTATTGTAAGTGTATGAATAAAGGTAAAAGAAAATGTTAACGTCAAGGCCTAAACCTTGAATGTTTTAATATTAAGACACTTTGCATTTGGCATTTCATAAACTTTGTCAACTGAAGGTACAGTATATATCATAAACTGCTATTTCCAAATTACAGACATGTTTGGGGTTGCTTAAAATTGGTTGACAGCCACCACAATAGTCATGTCTTCAACACTAATGCAAGTTATGCTGTAAAAAACAACGCATATTTTCTGATATTTGGGGAAAATTAAGTTTTTTACTCTCTTTTTTCTTAAAGCACCACCTGTCATTTCAGCTACATGTACATGTAATTCAGAAAATCATGCACGCTGCTCAGTATATTTGAGAATTTTTCTCATAAAGCTAATTAGATGGACAGACAGGACCAGTATAATCACTTGAACATGTTTTGCTGTAAAAGTTCAAAATAAAACTGGTAAATGTGTGATATGGTCCACATACATGTACATGAAATTACATGTACATGTACATGTATGTTACTACGCACATACGTGTATAAATCCACAAACTACACACACAGAAACACCAAAAGCACAATAGAGTAAAGTACATGTATGTGTTCTAGAATAATGGTTGGTTTTAAGAAGTTGGGAGTTACATATATACATTTGTGAGGCAGATAATTTTGTACCTTGTTATGCTCTAGCTACCTGCTGTGTACATGTACATATGTTCAGGAATGGACATAATATCTAACAAGGTGTAGAATGACACTGTCGTTCTCCTACATGTACATGTATATATGTACATGTAATAATGAAGTAGACTGAAGTAATGGCCGCGGTGGCCATCAGTAGAATGATTTATTAATCATGTGATGGTAAAACCACAACTTTAAAACAGTGACATAAGTACTGATGTTGGCCTATGTTAGCTCCTACAAAGAAATGCATACGCATGAATACATAAACTGTGCAGGAACAAATTATTTGCGCCATCATTTTACAGATTATCAACCTAAGCAACTTAACTTCTGCCATGAACTTTCAGATACATTTTTTTAAGAACTTCTTTAACCCTCCTATGCTGAAGTCACTCTTTCAGCCTTTGGGTCACTTGGTAAACATTTCAAAGAAGCACAGCTGTGTCATATTGTGCACTGCACCAACATGCAAGAGAGTGACCTTGTGCACTTTTGCACATTTGTGCTGTAAAGCCTGAAGGAGGGTTAAAATACAGAAATCAATTACATGTATGTTTAGAACAAGATACCCATTCCAACACTTTCCTACAATAATCACTGTGCATGCTGCTACACAGTATGCTGTGCTTCCTCTTATCACATCTATGGGGGTATGGAGCCCATGAATTTCCTAAAGAGTAGCACCCTCATCAATTTAGCTACAAGTGTCATGAAGTTTTGATTCTGATAACTTGCAAATACCACTTCAAATTGTGACAAAAGACATAAATTATTGAAGCTCAGGAAAGGACACTCTTTTAACCCTAACCATGCTGAACCCAACAAGGTTATGCAGGATTTCAATAGTCCCTGGGGGGTAGGGTTAACAACGTTTAACGTGGTAACTACTGTAAGTAATTACATGTAAGTACATGTAATTTCAACACACAAACATGACCCTCTACACACTAACTTAGTGTGTCACCATAACAGTATTTGTGTATTTTTCTCCTGAAATCTGGTAAACATTCTACATGTAATTCAGTCTGACTTTGTTGTTACATGCTCTGAATTCTAGGAAGTAAAGTCTTTTAAATTCACAACCAATGAAATAGCTGTGAACACAGAGCATTATGTTTAAACCCCATGTACATGTAGGTAGATGGTTTTAAACTTATTAAAAAAGTGTCCTTTCCTGAACACTCTAATACTCCAAAACTTGTCTAAAACAGTAAATCTTACTGAAATTAGGACAAACTGATGCATTACATGTAATTTTGTGAATGGGCCTCCACGAGACTATAAATCAGCCAATTTCTGACAACTATTTGATAAAGTGTGAATTAGATGGATAATTGATATGGGCATACATGTATATTACTCATATTATGTGGACATAATGCTCAAGTAAATGACCCACAAAACAAAATAGCAGCATTTTCCGGCCAATTAATTGGTTTCAATTTTAAAACACAAACGCTACAGACAATATACGGCAGTGATCTCAAGTAAGTACCCTTTCGAGTTCGAGGGAGGTCTTGCGTGTTACAAGCGCTGGCTCTCGCCCTACTGTATATCGCTCGAAATTTGCTCATTCTTACACGACGGACACGCTATGGGCGCACGAAGGAAGAATCAGACTGCAGCAGTACCCCACAGTCACTGTTCACTAACCCATGAAAGTACTCCCAAGTACTGCCAGTGTAGAATGTCATTAGTCTGGCCCACTGATGATGGCTTAAAACCACACACAACACAACCACGGCTTCGATCATATAATAGATCGCATTTTATATTCCGCTGGGACATTTTCCTCGAACATGGAATAAAATACCATACGGTTAAACGTACATTCAAACAAAAACGATCAAAATGAGCTGCATAAACTTGACTTACATACATGTACATGTAAGAGAACACAACCACGGTCGGCTTCCCCTCCAAGGTACAAGTTTCGGAAAACAAAAGTTGTTCTTTCTACACACACACCCACACAAAAACACATTTTCCGAACGATCTACTGTATAAAAAGTGCCCACACATCGTGGATCTACACACACTGCAATCCCTAATGGATCCTGGCACTGCACCAAGGCTTGCTGCACCATCAATCGTGAGTACCAAAATAGATTTGGGATCAAATCGGTCCTGGTTCGGTGCGGTCCACCTTTCTTGCGACGTGCACAAGGCCACTGTTAATGCAGTCAATAATGCATTATGTCTAGTGTTTGGTCAGAAAATTACCTTGGTCGTACATTGTAAGCATACATGTACACTTCATCAAATTTAAGCAACAGTGGCTTAACTGGGTACTCTATTAAACTAAATGTTCAAGAAAGGACAATGAAGTTTAACGACAATGCCATGACAGCAAGCATAATTCAAGTCCAATTTCTTCTATAGTCTGGTTGATCTTGTAAGTCTACATGTATGCTAAGCTACCAGATAATGCGCCCCCCCACAAAAATCATGGGAAATGCAAATCATGGGATGCCATGTTCAGGAAAGG